>NW_020691138.1:0-12015 GCF_002925995.2 Terrapene triunguis
CTTGAGCCCTCCCCGCCCCAGAGCTGCCTGAGCATGGCCGGGGCAAGCGCCAGTTGGCAGGGCAGCTCGTGTTCCTTTTCTCACGGGGAACATTCCATGCCCTCTAAGAGCCCCTTACCCTGCTCACCATGGGCCCCTGCACTCTGTCCTCAGCCGCAGCCCTGCAAACTGTGCTCCTCAAATGGTCCACCCACAGCTCAAGCCAGTGCATGTGTACTGCCATGAGAGCCACTGCTTCAGGGCTGGGTGACAGGCTGACACTTTCCCCCACCCCTCCGCTGCAATAACCAGGCTTTTAGTGTCCGGTCAGTACATCTGACTGGACACTGCCAGATTCCCTTTTCGACTGGACTTTGTGGTCGAAAATTGGCAACCCTAACTCTGTGATAAGCAGCAGACGCTAGATGGGGTGCACACTCTTGCTTCTGAAAAGTAGCATCGATCCTACAACACATTCACCCCTAGCTGCTCTCCTTCTCCTCTCCAATCCTATTCTGTGCATGTATGATCTCTCTATACCCACGGTGTGGCGACGCCATTCTGTTTCCCTGTTCTCCCAGAATTACTCCAGCAAGTACCACAAAGGACAGGAGATTGCCCTAAAGTACAGTTCACACATATGTAAGCAGAATCTGAATGAACTCTCCCCTGACAGCTAGCGGGGATGGGGAGAGACTTCAGGAGCAAACTGTATTTACATGAACACACCTACTCTGCTTAGATATCCAGCAGATGGAGCTGTGTTGCTCAAAGTGATCAGCTTTGGCTGGTGTTGGGTTACAAATCACTATAGTACTGAATGGAGGGGTAGTGAAATGTTGTTATCAATGTTGTTGTCTTTATTGTATGAATAAAGGGGAGCAAAACTGTGCTTAACCTGTCCCAAATGAGGGGGTCACCCTCAGCTGGAAGGATCTCATTAAGCCAGGAGCTCGAATGCCAAAGCCCTGTGAAAGTAAAGGGGGGGGGGGGAAAAAGCCAGCAGGTATGGACTTTCCCTAAGGGTCATCAGTCAGGTTTAACCTGTTCCTCTCCACTGTTCAAAGATAGAGCTAAATAGGCTCTATTAGGAGTCTTTTGTTATGTTATGAACTCAATAAGAGCTGAAATCACTTGTGGTAGGGCAGTGTTTCTGCCTAGTATGCTGAGAGCTAAAAATCACTAAGAGATTGACTGACAGAGGTCACAGCAGAGAGGCAGGTGGCACCATCAGGTGACTGACCGGTGGCTGGCAAAAGTGGTGAGCAATCAGCTGGTGGGAGTGGCCGATGAAAGTGGTGAGCAGTCGGCAGGGCAGCCAGGCGGTGGGGAACAGCGCCTGGTGAGGCAGCCAGCCAAAGCAAGTGCTTGGATGGCAGAGCAAACCAGGTGCCTTCTTCCCTGGGTTGGAGGTGAACTCACACAGATGCACTTCTGAACCCGGGGTCCTCACTGACCCAGGACACCCATTGTGAGTGGGGTGTGGTGAGGGAGTAGAGGGGGGCACAGTAAAGGAACTTTTGGTTGTAGAACTCAGGCAGAAGACTCTGCCCCACGCACTCCGGGGTGGGTGTCCTGCTCACAGTTTTAGGTTTATGAATCCTCTTTGCGGCATTTTCCCTAATTAATGTTGGGTGACTTCTCTCCTTTCATTGAAAGTTTCTTTTCTACACTCAGACTGTGTGCTTGCGAGTGGGGAAGTATTGCCTCTCAGAGGTGCCCAGGGGTGGTGTGTTATTTTCCCAGGTCACTGGATGGGGGCTCAAGCCGGTTCTGTGTTGTATTGTTGAAAAGGAACCCCTAGATATTGAACCCGGTCCTGGTTGCTGCCAGCTCCACCAAGGGTTACAGATACAAAGTAGGGTTGCCAGGCGTCCAGTTTTTGACCAGAACATCCAGTTGAAAAGGGACACTGGCAGCTCGGTGCCGACTGGGCCATTAAAAGTCCTGTCCGTGGCGCAGCGGGGCCCCGAGGCTAAAGCAGGCTCCCTGCCTGCCCAAGCTCCACGTGGCTCCCAGAAGCAGCTGCCAGGTCCTTGCAGCCCCTAGGCACATGGGTGGTAGGGAGGTTCTGCATGCTGCTCCCACCCCTAGTGCCGGCTCCACAGCTCCTATTGGCCGGGAACCACAACCAATGGGAACTGCGGGGGCGGTGCCTGCAGGCGCAGAAGCAACACGGGGAGCCTCCCTGGCCGCCCATGCGCCTAGGAGCTGCACTGCAGGGACCTGGCGGCCCATGCCCAGAACCCACACCCGAAGCCGGAGCCCTCATTCCCTCCCGCACACTGAATCCCTCAGCCCCAGCTTGGAGCCTTCTCCTGCACCCCAAACCCCTCATCCCCGGCCCCACCCCAGAGCCTACACTCAGAGCTGGAGCCCTCACCACCCCGCACACCCCAAACTCCTGCCCCAGCCCGGAGCTCCCTCCTTCACCCCAAACCCCTTATCCCCAGCCCCACCCTGGAGCCCAGACCCCCCCAGCTGGAGCCCAGACCCTCTCCCGCACTCTGAACCCCTCGGCCCCAGCTTGGAGCCCCCTCCTGCACCCCAAGCCCTTCAACCCCAGCCCCACCCCAGAGCCTCGGAGAAGGGGCAGGGCAGGGGCAGGGCCTCGGGAAAGGGGCAGGACAGGGGTGTTCATTTTTCTGTGATTAGAAAGTTAGCAACCCTAATACAAAGCCCCAGCTTATCACCAGTGGATAGACAAGTTTCTGTTAGCTAGAAACATGTATAGAATACAGCAACAGTCGGCAACCTTCGGCATGCGGCCCATCAGGGTAATCCGCTGGCAGGCTGCAAGACATTTTGTTTACGTTGACCGTCTGCAGGCACAGCCCCCTGCAGCTCCCAGTGGCCATGATTTGCCATTCCCGGCCAATGGGAGCTGCGCGAGGCAGCATGGGCTGCAGGGACGTGCTGGCCGCTGCTTCCCGCAGCTCCCACTGGCCTGCAACGGCGAACTGTGGCCACTGGGAGCTGGGGGAGGGGGGCGAGCAGTGCCTATGGACAGTCAACATAAACAAAATGTCTCGCAGGCTGCCAGCGGATTACCCTGATGGGCCACGTGCCGAAGGTTGCCAACCCCTGGTATACAGGATCTATAGCCTTCCATATCAACAGAAAAGTGGAACTATGCTCAAAATATATAACTTTTTGCTGACTATTGTTGCATACTTTTGCTGTGCGAAATTCCTACAACGGTAGCCATGCCATCTCAGGCCTGGGCTGCAATTGTACCTCCCCCCTGGTTTTCCATTTCTTGCCCTGGGGGTTGCAACTGCCAGCTTTTCTAGCTTTTTAATTATTTATTTGAAGTTTTGCTAGTGACCTCTTTGTGACAGGCCCTGGCACTTGCTGGAAGCTGGGAACATAATTTGCCAGCAGCAGCAGCTGGAGAATCAGGGGGTAAGAGAAGGCACCAGGCATGCTGAGCTCCAACATATTGCAAGGGGTGGCTGTATTTGCAAAGGGGAAGTGAAATGATTCTGGCATCTTCTCTCTCCCTTACATCCTACTCCTCCTCTGATGCTGCAGAGGCCTGCTCCCCGGGGAACTAGAGCCTGCCACAAATTCAAAGGCTTCAAATGAATAAATAAAACCAGTTTTAAAAATTCAGTTCCTTATGTAATACCCACAGATTTACTTGTGAAGGACACCATTTCCAACTTCTATTGTTCTGCCTCATTCTCCCTGTAAATGCTTTCCTGGTTATGGTCACTTATTGTAGCTTTACATACTCATCCTCTGCCTACATGTTACTAAGGCCTTGTCTACACTACAGGGGAAACTTGATCTAAGCTACGCAATTTGAGTCATGTGACTAGCGTAACGCAAATCAACGTAGCTTTGATCTACTTACCGCAGGGTCCACACTATGCAATGTTGCCAGGAGATGCTCTCTCGTCGACTCCCCCTACTCTTCTTGATCCAGTGGAGTACAGGAGTCGACGAGAGTGATCTGCGGTCGATTTAGTGGGTCTTCAGACCCTATTGGGAGGCTTAAGCGGAACTGATGAATAAGTGCATCTTGGGATGTATGTACTGAAGAAACAGAACACTCACCACATCCCTCAAAATCACCTTTCTATCCGGTCCCCCGTGCCCATGATTTGTTTTGTGCACCTGTCAGAGTTGTGAAATCCATTTTGGGTGGAATTTTCAAAAGCACGTTAGGGAGCCAGGAGTGCAAGACCCACTGACTTGTGTTCCTAACTCTTTTTTATGCTTTGAAAATCCCACCTTAGTTTCGAATACATTAAAGATAAAAGCAGATGGCTGAACTAGGATTGGCAAGGAAAGCTCATTAGAAGTAAAAGCGGTGGGAGTTCTAAGAGAGGAGAAATGGATTGGTTTCCTTTTGTTGATTTAGGATATCTCATTGAAACCCAGACCACCTCAAATGTCAATAAGAAAACGATCTATTTATCCCCCATAGAATGTGCTTTTGATTATGCTTCTTATGGCACAATGTGGTAACACTTGTGCTTGAACATTTAAATGATCTTTTTAGGGAATTTATATGTAAATTTGGAGTTTTTGGGGGGAGGAAAGAATAATTTGGATTGTAAAAACTGCCTGCAAAGTCACAGGCAAAATGAAACTATCTGATACATCCTGCATAGCAGAGAACATAATGGTATTTATATCGCTGTGCCACAAAAAATGGACCCATCAGCGAGCAACTCACAAAAATTGCCCACAAAGAAAACTCCCAGAGCAAAGTACAGCTATTTCATCCCATTCAGCAAGATTAGGCCTTTTTTGTAATTTTTAAAACAGATGGTGTGACAAGATTGGCAGTGCTGGAAGGTGAAAGTTTAATCTAGCTCATTCCAATCTGAGCAGCAGAAGAAAAGAAATTCAGCATGAAAAACAAAACGAAACAAGCTAATACATGTGTGGGGACATAATCCAAAACAAAGATGTGTAAACAGAGCAAGGAACCTGGAAAGCACTGGTTCTAAAAGAGACTGGGGAGGAGAGTGGACTGTAAATTAGATAGAAAACCACATCCAGTTGAAACTGTAGAGGGAATTTTAGTTAGGGGAATGTAATTGTCTATATTGGAATTTTGTCAGGGCATTGGGACTAACAACCCTATGCTTAAGATACATAATTAGCCAAGGAATTTTTTATGACAACAAGCGGTAAGGAGCTCAGCTGTGCATATGCTCCAGCAGGTTCACATCACTACCACATTGACTGATTATTCTATTTTTCAGATAGAGTTGATTTTAGATACTGCAGACTCGGTTTCTTGGTTTTGATTATTTAAAACTCACTGCAGTGAGTGTGTCACAGGTTATTCTACCGCCCTAGCATCCTGGTGAGGGGATGGTTCAATGCTATAGTGCCATCTATTGAATCGCTAGCACTATTTGCTGCAGCTCTCTGGCTTCTTTTTAGATGTTGCAAACAAGCGCTCACTAGGTCCCGCTTTGTTTAGCTTATGAGACCAGCCAAGCTGACAGCCCCTAGCCTTATGTGCCCCAGCATGTCTATCCCTTCATGTTACCTTTTTATTTATTCATTGCAGTATTCATTATTTAGTAAACCATGCATTCTAATTCATCACCCACTACATAGTCTTTCGTATCTTGTTTTGTGAAGTAATGGTGACAGATCCCAAACTGTTTAAATGAAGGCTCTATTTTATTTTTATCTGGGTGTTGAGTGGGGTTAATTATAACTTATGCAGAGATATGTGGGTTGTAACTAATTCCATAGGTGCTGACTCTGTGGGTGCTCCGGGACTGGAGCACCCATGGGAAAAAATAGTGGGTGCTCACCACTCACTAGCAACCCACAGATGAGCTCCTTCCTCTCTCCCCCCTCCCCCGCGCCTGCCGCTCGCCGCAATCAGCTGTTCAGCACCGTGCAGGAGGCGCTGGGAGGGAGGGGAAGGAGCAGGGGTAGAAAGATGCAGGGGAAGGGGCAGAGATAACATGGGAAGAGGCAGGGTGGTGGCAGGGCAAGGGCAGGGGATTAAGGGAAGGGGTGGAGTGGGGGCAGAGCTTGGGGCTGAGTGGGGCTTGAGCACCCCCCTACAAATCACAAAGTCGGTGCTTCTGACTAATTTCAACTTTGAATTGCTGGGACTTGTTTCTCATTTTATTGTACCACCCCTTTACCACTACACCTTCACTATCACCTCTTCCTTGTTACTATTAGAGCGTAGATCCCCAAGAGCTCTCCGGAGTTTAATTATCTGCTAGAAAGAATCAGACAGAGTTTACTTTATGTTTTTCTTAATTTTCACTGATTGTCTACATTTTTCTTTTCAACAAACACTCCTCTCCCCCTTACAACTTAATTTTAAAGTGGATTATCTGGTAATAAAGGGTCTGATTCACAACTAGAGTAAATCTATTGAAATAAATGGAGTGACACTGATACAGAACTGAAATAATACCATGGTGAATCAAACCCATAATCTCCAGTTAAAGCAGATACATTTCATGCTTCAGAGAACAAGCTGATTTCTTCAAGGGTCAGAAAAGAATCCCCATGTGCCACCACCCCATGCCCCCTTACCCCACCTGTACAGTATGTGCACAGTTAACTACAATAGATACATTGTCTTTTCCCCCCTTCCTCTGGAGCATGAAGTATTGGGCTGCCAAGTGGTGGAGGTGGGATACTGGATTCTGTGTACCAATGGTCTGATCCAGTATGGCAAATCCTATTTGACTCTGCAGAATGATCATAATGAAATTTGAAAAATAAATGACATTTCCTTTTGTTTTTATTTCACAAAATTGGCAGAAAGAAAGAAAGAAAGAAAGAAAGAAAGAAAGAACCCACCTTGTTTTTTTACTGGGATAATTATTTAGGTCCTTAGCTTTCAGCACCCAAGTTTGAAAATTTGGGTCAATGGGATTATATTTATCACATGACCATCTCATTTCTTTAACTATCCATTTCCTTGCATTTTAGTTCTTGCATATTTTTAAATGATGTGATGATAAATACATTGTTGTCACTTAGCAACCTTAATTGGTTTTTGAAAGAAACATTTCATTTGGGAACATACACGAGAAAGATTATAAGCAAGACATTATTTTCTTTGTAACTCTAAATGTAAGAACAACAACTATTTCCAAGAACTGTGGATTACATTTTTCCGTTAATAAAGCAGCTATTGAAAAAAATGTTTTTGTTCGAGGTCTGTGCAAAAATCACAAAATGAACAATAGATTCTTGATATTTCCAGAATAATACTGCTGGTTCCTAATTAAATTTGGCCCTGTATAGAGAATTTCATTTTATGACTTGACTTTAAGTCAATACTAGGACTCATTAAAATATATTGTTTCCAAAAATTCACTGAGGCAGAAGATGAAATGTCATACAGAGATATCATCACCACTTGCATTGATATTAATATATGACTAATATGATTTTTATAATACAGCATTATTTTTTACAGCATCTTACATACATAATATATACTAAAATGTTACAGCATGAGAGAAAACTCTCAAGTAATGGAGAATTGCTGTTCTATTCAATAAATACATTGAGAAATAATCATGGAGTTACATCCTCATATTGCAGCCCAGCCTGTAAATAATTGCATGTATACATTTGCATGCTCAAAAATTCACACTGTACCTGTGACTGTGCATGCAGTTGCAGAAACTGTGTGCAAAAACCTTTGATGTGTCTAAGGGTATGTCTACACTACGAGGGTATTTCGATTTCACTTAAATCGAATATGTGGAACCGATATTGCAAAGTCGAACTTGTGTGCCCACACTAAGGACAGTAATTCGACTTTGTGAGTCCACACTAACGGGGAAAGCGTCAACATTGGAAGCGGTGCACTGTGGGCAGCTATCCCACAGTTCCCGCAGTCCCCGCTGCCCATTGGAATTCTGGGTCGAGCCGCCAATGCCTTCTGGGTAAAAAAAAGGGTCGAGGGTGCTTTTGGGTAATTGTCGTCATCCGTCTGTCACTACCGCCCTCCCTCCCTCCCTGAAAGCGCCGGCGGGAAATCAGTTCGCGCACTTTTCGGGTCAGTGACAGCGCGGACGCCACAGCACTGCGAGCATGGATCCCGCTGCGACCATCGCTGCAGTTGTGGCCCTTGTCAACGCCTCGCAGGTTATCATCCACCTTTCCCAGAGGCAGATGCAGATAAACCAGGCGAGGAGGCTACGGCACCGCGGTGAGGGCCTGAAGTCTGAGAGTAGCACAGACCTGTCAGAAAGCACGGGACCCCGCACCGAGGACATCACGGTGACAATGGGTCATGTGGATGTTGTGGAACGGCGATTCTGGGCCCGGGAAACAAGCACGGACTGGTGGGACCGCATAGTGCTGCAGGTCTGGGACGAATCCCAGTGGCTGCGAAACTTTCGCATGCGGAAGGGGACTTTCATGTGAGTTGCTGTCCCCTGCCCTGAAGCGCAATGACACCCGGATGCGAGCAGCCCTGACTGTCCAGAAGCGAGTGGCCATAGCCCTCTGGAAGCTTGCAACGCCGGACAGCTACCGGTCTGTCGCGAACCAGTTTGGCGTGGGCAAATCTACCGTGGGGGTTGTTGTGATGCAAGTAGCCAACGCAATCGTCAAGGTACTGCTCTCAAAGGTAGTGACCCTGGGAAACGTGGAGGTCATCATAGATGGCTTCGCCGCGATGGGATTCCCAAACTGCGGTGGGGCTATAGATGGAACTCACATCCCTATCCTGGGACCGGACCACCAGGCCAGCCAGTACATCAACCGAAAGGGCTACTTTTCGATGGTGCTGCAAGCACTGGTGGAACACAGGGGACGTTTTACCAACATCAACGTTGGATGGCCGGGCAAGGTTCATGACGCTCGCGTCTTCAGGAACTCTGGTCTGTTTAGACGGCTGCAGGAAGGTATTTACTTCCCAGACCACAAAATAACTCTTGGGGATGTGGAGATGCCTACAGTGATCCTTGGGGACCCAGCCTACCCGCTAATGCCCTGGCTCATGAAGCCCTACACTGGCGCCCTGGACACTGAAAAAGAACTGTTCAACTACCGGCTGAGCAAGTGCAGAATGGTGGTGGAGTGTGCTTTTGGACGTCTCAAGGGGAGATGGAGAAGCTTACTCACTCGCTGTGATCTCAGCGAAACCAATATCCCCATTGTTATAGCTGCTTGCTGTGTGCTCCACAATCTGTGTGAGAGCAAGGGGGAGACCTTTATGGCGGGGTGGGAGGTTGAGGCAAATAGCCTGGCATCTGATTACGCCCAGCCAGACAGCCGAGCGATTAGAAGAGCCCAGCGGGACGCGCTGTGCATCCGGGAGGCTTTGAAAGCTAGGTTCCACAGTGAGCAGGGTAACCAGTGACTTTTACGTTTCTGTACAGAGAAGCTGAACCTGCCCCCGTTTCTTTACCCAGTTAAGGATGACTATCCTCTCCAGTTACAGACCCCCTCCACCCCCTTCCAAAAAAATAAAATCAGTTTTATTTTGTTATTGAACACCGTTGTCTTTAATACTGTTTTCGTGGGAATCTTTGAAACCGGGGACGCAGACTGTGGTGGGGAGTGGGTGTAGTGTACTGATGCAAATGATCCTTCTATACTCCAGGAATGACAGGATTCGCAGTGGCGGACTGGTTGTTTCAACGGAGCCTGCCAGCCCTCCTGAGCGGGACTGCGTGTATGTGGGGGCTATGTGACTTTATGGCAGGGGGAGGAGGGTTACAGCTCCCCTGCTGCGTGGCTCTGTGATCCAGGACAAGGACCGCTGCATAAGATCTGTAACTGCCCTCCCCCGCCACAAAGTCACAGAGCAAACAACCACCCCCCGCCCCCCACAGAACATGAAAACCACCTCCCAGACTGACCAGGGTAACTAGTCACTGCACTGTGTATGTGCCCTGCTGCTGGACCTGCCCCCGCCTCTGTACCCTGCTAAAGGTGACTGTCCTGTCCAATTACCAAGCCCCTTCCCCCCCTCCAGACAGACTCTCCCTCAAAAGAACCTGACTGAAACAGTAATGAACAGAAACGTATTTTTTATTAACAACCAGACAGGAAACTGGGGGGTGAAAGTTGGACGGGGGCTTGGGTGAGGCGGGCAGGAAAGGACTTTTCAAATTTTGGGGAATGACAGCCTTCTGGTGCTTGAGCAGTCTGCAGGGGTGGAGTGAGAGTTTTCACGGACTCTGCCACCCCTCCTTCTTTGGACTTTGGGAGAGGGGGGTATGGGACTTGGTGGCGGGGGAGTGCGGTTCCTGATAGACTGCAGCGGGGCTCTGTCCTCCTGCCTCCGTTCCTGCAGAACATCAAGAAGGTGCCGGAGCGTGTCCGTTTGCTCCCTCAGAAGTCCAAGCAGCGTTTGAGTCGCCTGCTGGTCTTCCTGCCGCCACCTCTCCTCACGTTCCATGTGTGTCTGGTGCATTTGTGACAAATTCTCCCTCCACTGGTTCTGCTGTGCTGCCTGGGCTCGGGAGCAGCCCATTAGTTCTGAGAACATGTCCTCTCGCATCTTCTTCTTCCTCCGCCTAATGTGCGCTAGCCTCTGGGAGTGTGATGCCAAGCAGTGTTGGGAGACAGTTGCAGATGTGGCTGTGGGAATGAGGAAAAGGCAGTGAATTCCTCCGAAAGATAAATGTGGTTGTGAATCAAGAACATAGTTTTTCTCTGTGAACAAGACCATGAACCACACCTATCACATGCGCACTCAGGACAAGGTCAAATTTTTGAACCTCGCCTTCACTGCCTGGGCTTTTGCACTGCCGATCTGGGAAGCGGGGCAGGACACGGTACTCTCTGTAGCAGGCAAACATGGTAAGCCGTAGACTTGTGGCTGCTTAAAACTTTAGGAGTACCACTGGCCTCCTTTCACATTGAAAGCACTGCCAGTCTGTGCTGCCAGCAATTGGCCAAGCAGGAACTCTGGCCCTGTCCCACCCCCTCGCGGATGAGCCAGGGAAAGATCCCTGTATGCTGCCCCTCTCCCGCCCCCACCGTGTGGCTGTAAACCAGCGGTCACAGTTCTGTAAAGGAACTTGTTGCAAGCAGTCCCAATACTAACAGTCCCCTACCTAATTCAATGCAGGTCATCATGAGCGACATTACTCTCATGAGGATCCCGGACACCGAGATCCAACGGATGCTTCGAGAAAGCCTGCAGAGACCGGGGCCCTATGCCGCCATGCTATGCAAGGCAATGATACCGGAGTACCTGCTTGTCTCCTGGTGCGGGAACGTCTCCTACTTCGGAGGACCAAGTAAAGCCGCTCTCCCCAGGAACCTGATGAACAGGCTATCCCATTACCTGCAGGAGAGCTTTGTGGAGATGTCCGTGGAGGACTACTGCTCTATCCCCGGACATATAGACAGGATTCTAATGTAGCTGCAGTAGCAGGGACTAAAGAGTGGAGCAGCTTGAGCAGCACAATCATGCACAACTGGACACTGTTTGATTTTTTTTAAATAGTTGTTACTGATTACTTAAGCGCCCAGGGGGAAGAAATCATGATTCACAGATTGTTCTTAGTACTAATATTCAAGTTTTGTAAAAAATAAAGGTTAATATGTTTAAAGCACTTACCGCTTGATCCTTCGCCTGAATCTGTGTCCAGGTTACATGCTGGGGAGGGTTGGTAGGGGATCTCTGTAAGGGTGATGAAGAGCTCCTGGCTGTCGGGGAAATCAGCTTGGTAAGCGCTGTCGACTGCCTCGTCCTCCTCATCTCCTTCCTCATCTTCCCCGTCCGCTAATATGTCCGAGGAACCGGCCGAGGACAATATCCCATCCTCAGAGTCCACGGTCAGTGGTGGGGTAGTGGTGGCGGCCGCACCAAGGATGGAATGCAGTGCCTCGTAGAAACGGGATGTGTGGGGCTGGGATCCGGAGCGTCCGTTTGCCTCTTTGGTCTTCTGGTAGCCTTGTTTCAGCTCCTTGATTTTCACGCGGCACTGCGTTGCATCCCGGCTGTATCCTCTCTCTGCCATGGCTTTAGAGATCTTCTCATAGATCTTTGCGTTCCGTCTTTTGGAGCGCAGCTCGGAAAGCACGGACTCATCGCCCCACACAGCGATGAGA
>NW_020691138.1:12115-12423 GCF_002925995.2 Terrapene triunguis
TATTAGATTGCACGGCCATCTCTGCTGGAGAGCTCTGCATAGTTGCCACTGCTGCTGAGCTCCCCTCGATGTCCAAAGAGGAACTGAGATTCAAACTGCCCAGACAGGAAAATGAAAATGAATTCAAATTTTCCCGGGGGTGTGGCTGGTCAGAGCATCCGAGCTCGGACTGCTGTCCAGAGCGTCAACAGAGTGGTGCACTGTGGGATAGCTCCCGGAGCTATTACCGTCGATTTCCATCCACACCTAGCCTAATTCGATATGGCCATGTCGAATTTAGCGCTACTCCCCTCGTTGGGGAGGAGTAC
>NW_020691139.1:0-5555 GCF_002925995.2 Terrapene triunguis
TGGGGGCCGTGATCGGCCAAACCTGCCACGTCAGCAGGTAAATAAACCTGGCCCGACCCGCCAGGGTGCTTACCTTGGCGAGCCGCGTGCCGAACGTTGCCGACCCCTGTTATAGGCAATGTCCACATTATGAGCTAGGGATGAGAGTCCCTGGCTTGTGTACACATACTGGTGCTAGCTTGCATTGAGCTAGTGAGAGTACATGGATATGAATAGCAGTATAGCCACAGTAGCCTGCGTATCAGCAGCAAAGACACAGCTGAGCCATGCTGAGTACATACTCACCTGTTTCAGATGGACTTGTATGTGGCATGGCTCAGCCATGCCTCCACTGCTGCTCCTGCTGCTAGTGTAGCTATACGGCTAAGGGTTGTCAACTTTCTAATTTCTGAAAACCCGGACGCTACAGCAGGAGAGGTGGAACCTCTCCCGCTCCCCACCTCTTCCCCTGAGGCCCCGCCCCTGCTCCACCTCTCCTCACGAGGCCCTGCCCCCATCACTCGCTGCTCTCCCCCTCCCTTCTTGCTCGATCCCTTCCCCCACCAGCTGGGCTCTCTCTGCTCCTGGGCTAGGAAGTGACCCCAGCTGAGCAAGGGCTGGCGTGGGTTGATGACCCAGCGCCTCCTCCCTGGACCCTTTGCACCCATGGTAACTGGACTTTTGGTGTCCAGTCAGTACATGTGATCGGACACTGTACAGATCCCCTTTCAACTAGACTTTCTGGTCGAAAACTGGCCACCTGGCAACCCTATGCGACTTATACTTGTGCTAGCTTGATCACAGCTTGCGCATGTATGTGTACATGAGCAGGGGAACACCACCTCTAGCTCGTAGTGTATACATAGAAACACCTTACTCAGTATAAAAGGTTTTGTCTGATTTTTGTCTGTCAAATCATGTTTTTCCCTGTTTCCCGATCTTTAGATTATGTACTAATTATACTGATTACTTAAGAATCCCCAGTTATCACTTCGAGGGTTGACAGGTTCTTGTCCCAAGATCAGGCCCAGTATTTAAATTATTGTATAGTTGGGAATCCTGATGTGCACAGTTGCAACACTCACACTACAGGAACTCTTTTATATTTACAAATATAATTTATTTATATATTTAGCACAGTCACAAACACCCCAGCTCAATAAGGTAGATAGAAATACTACAGAGTGTACATCTGCACATCCATAGCCTCATGCCAGCTCCTGTAGAACAATCTGAAATGTTAGCCATCATCTTCCTCAGCACCATTACCTTCCCCATCATCACCAGTGGCCATCATTTTGGTACCTCCCAAGTATTACATCTCTCTCTCCTACCACCCCTGGGATGCCACTTTTCTAATCTGTTATGCTGACACCACTATGTTTGAAGGATATTCAGTAGGGGATTTTCCCCCTTTTCCTTATTTGTATTTCCTCACCTTACTAATGTTGGAGTGTCTTTTTCCTATAGGTTAGTATAGGAAACCTATCTCAACTTATTATCAATTATCTCAACTTATTATCATATATGTTCATTCGTTACCATGGCCCTTTTGTGGTTAGGCATCACATTTGTTATTTCTGTCCTAAGTGGTTATTTCGGTTCTTTCCAAGTTGTGGTGTACCTGCTATGTTTAAAAGGATACGGACTGGACCGGCTTCTCCGGCGGTGATTTAAAGGGCCCGGGGCTCCACGCAGCGGCTGGAGCCCTGGACCCTTTAAATCTCCGCCATCCCTGATGCCGCTACCCCAGCGGCGTCAGGGCTCCGGAGGCGATTTAAAGGGCAGGAGCACCGGGCCCTTTAAAACCCCTCCCGAGCCGGCTGCTGGAGCCCTGGGAGCTGGTCTCCAGTGGGGATTTAAAGGGCCCAGGGCTCCCTGCAGCGGCTGGAGTCCTGGCCCTTTAAATCGTCTCTGGAGCCCTGGCGCCGCTACCCCAGCCCTAGCCCGAGCTCGTCTGCCCCGGAGTAGCAGCGGAAGGGCTCCTGCAGTGATTTAAAGGGCCTGGAGCTCCGCGGCGGCTGGAGCCCTGGGCCCTTTAATTCGCCCCTGAGCCCCAGGGCTCCCAGCCACCTCTGCAGCTGGTAGCTCTGGGGTGATTTAAAGGCCCTGGGGCTCCCAGCCTGCCTCTTCCCGTTGAGGCCCCGCCTCTTCCTGTTGAGGCCACACCCCGCTCAGGACTCCGGTGTACCAAGTCCTTTAAGTTACTTTCACCCCTGCTGTGTAGTCAACATGAGGCCTATGCACCTCTTCAGCACTGCGTTGAAGTAACGTGAAGTAAAGTGCTGGAGGGGAGTCCCAGTTAAAATTCTCTCACCAAATTTAAGGAAGGATAAGGATATTTTTCCTCCCTCAGAGGAAGCTGACTGGTAGTGTGGGTACAGCTATAGCATCCCTGCCAGAGATGATTTTGTCCTGGTAGCTCATAAAATTACTTTTAAAGAGCAAACTTTTTTGCCTGTGGAATGGAACAGATTGCACCAGGTGACAGAGATTTTCAAACTATTGCTCCAAGAGAAAGTATCGTAGACTTCCCTTATAAGGTCATCATTCCCCCCTCTCCCCCCGTCCTTTTCACATATACACTCGTTTTACCATCCATATCCTTAGTATATTTTTCAGGAATGAAGCATAACCATTTCCAGCAAATGCACGCATAGTTTAATTCTGTTTGCCCCGTGGTGTAGTCTCCCTCCTTGGTTATAGTTATGAGGAAGTATTTTTGTGTAAGAAAATGAACAAATAGATTCCCCAGCTCCTCACCTCTCCTCAGATTGAGCACATTAAACCCTAGTTGGTGTGGTTTATCAGAGAGCAAATTGAGGAGGGAGTGATTTTTTTGTGGGAGCCCCTTCTAATATTAGTAGCAAATTACTGAGGTGCTAAATGCAGTGTTGTTGTAGCCTTGTTGGTTCCAGGATATTAGAAACATAAGATGGGTGAGATAATATGTTTTATTGGACCAATTTCTGTTGGTGAGAGAGACAAGCTTTTGAGCTTATGCATAGCTCTTCTTCAAGTGCTAAGTAAAAATTAATGTTAAATAGAAAGTTTTGAGTCTGCTTTTCCATAGTTATAATTACTTTTCTCTGCTGAAAAGTTGTAATGGCAATAATTGTGGTAGAAAGTATGTGTTATTTGGGAAGAAAATAATATTTTTATACTACTATTAAGAAACCTCCTTGGGTAAACGGAGAGGCTAAGTGCTGACAGAACTGTTAAGTACTTTGGAGGAAAAAAATGTTTCTCCAACTTCCAAATTCCTTTGCTGAATCAAAGAGTCCAATTTGTGTGTATATTTGTATGTGTGTAAGTGAAGAGAATAAATCCTGTATACTTATGGATATGTGTGTGTTTGCTTTTTGTTTTGGTTTTTGTTTTTAAGTGCCCAGGAAGCTCCCAACCTAACTGGAGCTTGTTTAACATCTTAAAACCAGTTTGCTATGTTTGAAATTACTGTAGCTGCATAGTCTTGATAGATTTCTGTAGTGCATGTGTATAATTTCATTTATACAACAAAGAGGAACAAACCAAAGAACAATATTTCATTATGTACTACTGATTGATCTTGCATGTTCTGTGCAGTACTTGTATTACGCATTAAGGAGAAACATTTCAAAAGTGAGTAGCGTTTTTTTTTTAATGCCTTCAATATGGAATACCCAACTTGAAAGGGCCTCATTAGAGAACAAGCTACCTAGCACTTTCTGAAAATCCAGCCCTTTAAGGTGTCTCAAGTTGGGCGCCTGAAGTCACTGGTCACTTTTGAAAATATTGGCTTGTTTCTATTACAGTTGTGCTCAAAGGCCCCTTTGAGAATAAAGATCATAATGTGGTAGGTTCTGTACAAATTGTAAAGTCTGGTCTACACTTAAAATTTAGGGCAACATAGCTCTGGCAGTCAGAGGTGTGAAAAATCCACACACTTGACTGACATAGCTATGCAGACCTAACACCCAGTGTAGACACAACTATGTTGATAGATGAGTGCTTCTGTTGACCCAGCTACCATCACTCGGCAGGATGTGGAATTCCCACAGTAATAGAGAAACCCATTCTGTCAGTGTAGCCTATGTCTACGCTACAGGGTTATGCTGGCATAGATACAGGGACACAGCTATGCGGGTGTAGTCCCGGTAGCGCTGGTATATCCTTGGTTCAAGACAGTTCCTCCCCTGAATTTCTTAACAGTCTACTTTAAGACAAGATACAACAAGTAGAGAATGCAATGGAGGATTCCAGTCCATTTGGTGCTCCTGGGAAGTGAGGGAAGAGCTGCTGGAGTCATAAACCCCTATAATTTTGGCTCCATGGAGATGAGGACAGGAGATTAGGGATTGAGGGAAGGGAGCTACCCTGGTGCAGTTATCATTTCTCCATTCTGGAGGCTATTGGGGCTTTTTAAAGGGTCATTGCCCCAGGAAAATCCCGTACAATATAAAATATAACTTGTTACTCTGCAGTATGAATTCTTGTCTGGCTTTTGTAATAGTAGATAGAACCAATATAATCTCTCCTCTATAAGGGCCACAAACAGAATGCTTTTAAAATCTGCAATTTATGGAAATAAGATATACTGATATAAACACCCACTGGTATAACTGCATCCACACTAAGGGACTGCAATGATTTTTAAATGGATCTGTTTCTGCAGTGATATAGTTGTATAGCCAGTCCCTGCATTAATGTAAAAAAGACTCCTGACTGAGCAGCAAAAGTCTGGGGAGATGAAAGGAAAAATATTTTGGGAGAAATTGGAGTTTAAAATAAGTTTAAAAGAAACTGACGATACATTTCTATTCTCCTCATGGAGTCCAGGAGAGTGCATTAAACACTGCCCAGTTCTGTTTGTATTGCAAAAATCACACTGAATTTCCCAGAGCAAACAAATCCAAGATGATGGGGCTTGGATTAACATGTCTTCAAGCTTGACTTGATTCCCCCCTTCCAAACTGAAGTAGCTCACCAGTAGCACTCTCTCTTAAGACATTCCTCTCATTTGAAATAAGTAGACTATCTGTCTGTTGAACGTACATGGTCCCCACTATGTTAGTATCTGAGAAGCTCGCAATATTTAATCTATTTATCCTTACAACTCTCCCACTAAGGTAAGGAAGTGAAATTATCCACCTTTTACCAAGAGGGAAGTGAGATGCAGAGAGATTAAGGTCTTTAGGCACCTAACTGATTATAATTGAGTTGGATACCTAAATATGTTTGTGAAACCCACCTTAAATGACTTGTGCAAGGTCAGACAGGAAGCTGGAGCAGAGCAGAGAACTGAACCCAAGTCTCTCAAGTCCCAGGCTGGTACACTAGACTGGGCCATCCTTCTACTTGGAAAGGAGGCAAAATACCTTGCTTCTTAGGTAGGTGGTAGGGGTTAAAATTCAAATGTTCTTAAGGGAAAATATGTGTAATCCCCAAGGAGATTACCTAGATTCCTGGGGCTCTTGTCTGCTGGCAGCTCAGGGAGAGGCACACTGTCCCTGGTAGGGAGGGGGAGCCAAGGCAGACTCAGAGTCTGCCCAGCAACCAATAGGGAGTGAGAGACCTTCCCAGGAAGTTCAGGAAAG
>NW_020691140.1:0-5509 GCF_002925995.2 Terrapene triunguis
ATGGATTCCAGGGGGGGAGGCAGATTCTGGGGTGAGGGGTGGATTCCGGGGATGGGGGAAGCAGATTCTGGGGTGAGGGGTGGATTCCGGGGGTGGGAGAAGCAGATTCTGGGGGGGATGGATTCCAGGGGGGGGAAGCAGATTCTGGGGTGAGGGGTGGATTCCGGGGGGGGGGGCAGATTCTGGGGTGGGGGGGGGATTCGGGGGGGGAGCAGATTCTGGATTCTGTAGCTGCAGAGCGCCTGGCATCTTGGCGATGGCTCTACGGTGGAGCCAGGGGGATGTGAAGTGACACCGGGAACAATTCCTACGGGGAAGAATATCAAATTCATTGACATGCGTGAGAGCTGCTGGGAGCCGAGGGGAAACCTGCCCTCTGGGCCCATGGGGAACCTCACAGACATGAACAACCCTGCAGCTGCAGTTGCCCGGGCAGAGTCTATGCCCATCTCATCGCCCCGCCCCTGGCCAGGGCCCTGCAGCTTCTCTCCCCAGCACTGCCAGACACTGTGATGCCACCACAAGGCCCCAGGTACGCCCCCCCCCCCATGCTACTGGCCCACTGCCCCCCCCCAGCTGGTGAGGTGTCCAAGGAGCGCAGTTCTGCCAGTACCCAGGGCCCTCGGGGAAGCGAGGCCGAGCCGCACGCCACCACAAAGGGATTTATGCCCCAAACCCCGCTCAGCTGCCACCTAACCCTGGTGGTGCTGCTGGGGCACAGAGCCAGCAACACGCAGCACCTCGCTTCTGCTGAAGCCCTGGCTGGACTCACAAACTAGGCGCTCCCCTGCCCGGCCCCCAGCAGAGCACAATCAGGCAGGGTCATTGACGCAGGGCCTAGACCCACATCCCGGGTGAGTGCCCTGAGCACTGGCCTCATGCTCTCCCGGCCCCGAGTTAATTATTGATACACCGTGGAACAGGATCTGCTGCAGCCGGATGGTTTGGGCACTCACTGGGGAGGGGGAGACCTGCTTTCACCTCCCTGCTCTGAATCAGGTCGAGTGGGGATTTGCCCTTATTAGCCTCAGATCTGGGGGGGAAACTGTCTGCCACGTGCCCTGCCTGCCACATGCTAATTGAACGAGCGTGAGTCCATAAACTGCAGCTTACAGTCAGCACCCAGCCTCCCTGGGGCAGGGCCGGGAGCTGCAATGTGGGTAGGGCGCTGTTGGGGCAGGTGAGTGCTGGTGGGGGGTGGGCTGTCCGGGGCAGTGCTCTGGGGCTGCCTGGCTGCAGGAGCCTGGGGGCAATCCTGTCCCTTCCTCTCTGCACTACAGCCATCCTGAAAGCAGAGGGGAAGGGCCAGGAGCAGGTGCATGGAGCTTGGCCCCTCCCCTCTGCTTTTGGTGGTGGTGGGGGCACAGGGTGCTGCTCCAGGGGCAGAGACCAGCTGTCCATCAGCACCTGGAGCAGCTCTGCTTAGCCAGGGCCAAACAGCAGGAGTCTCCCCGAGCTGCCAGTGCTGCACTGGGCACACACGTCCGAGTCCTGCCCCAAGCTGTAACCCACAGGCAGCATGTGTGTGTGTGTGTGCGCACGTGCACCTGCACCTCCCTCCACAGGCTGCTGCACGTAGGGGATAACAACCTACTTATGCTGCCAGCGACTGCTCTAGGGGCAGAGGGCCAGGCCTTGGGTCTGCAGCTCCCGAGAGCCACGCAGGGAAATTCCGTACATGACCTTGTCATTAAAGAGGCAGCATGCGGGAGCCTGTGTGACAGCCTGGGGCAGGGGGACACCTCACTGCATCAGCCCCCCATGGGCCGGCACTTCCACTGCTACCTTCCAGACTCAGCCACGTTGGTGCTGATAGGGCCTGATGATGTGTTGCAGAGCCTGTCCTCTGCAGCTCCCCAGTGCAAATCCAGCCCAGCACAGCAGCAATCAAAGCTGCTTCTCTCTCATGGCTGGCTGGTGGCCACAGTATGTGATGAGTTTGGTGGGTCTCAGCTCCAGCCCCCACCACCTCACCGATGGCCAGGCCCAGTGGAGAGGCCAAGAGCTGCCCAGGCCATGGAGACCAGGGCCACCTCCAGCATTTCTGCCGCCCCAAGCAAAAAAAAAAAACAAAAAAAAAAACACGCCCCCCCTGCGGGCACCCGCCCCAATTGGGGGAAAAAAAAAAAAAAAAAAAGCCGCGATCGGCGGTGGCAGTTCAGCGGCAGGTCCTTTGCTCCTAGAGGAAGTGAGGGACCTGCCGCCCCTCTCCCTTGGCCGCCCCAAGCACCTGCTTGTTAAGCTGGTGCCTGGAGCTGGCCCTGATGGAGACCTGCCCCCATCCTGGCTGTACCATGGGGGCAGGGCCACGTGGGTATCAGGGGGGCTGGCCCTGCAGACCCACCAAGGGCCCCGCTCTGCAGGGTTTCAAGCCCAGTCCTCCCCAGCCCTGCATCCATCCATTGGTTTCAAGCTGAAATGTATTCCATGCAAATTATCAGTGACTATGCAGATTAGCTCATTGGATATTTGCAATGAGCTTCCCTGCTCGGGCAGGACAAAACTAGACAGCCCTGAGCCCCTCCTCTCTGGCACCACCTGAGCCCACACCCCCAGCGGGAGCCCTCCCACCCCTGCACCCCAACCCTCTGCCCCAGCCCTGAGACCCCTCCCACACTTGGAACCCCTCGGCCCCACCCCCACCAGATGGATTTTGTTATGTACACCAATATGGAGGTGATGTGTGACACAGAGGGACACTGGCAGCCGGCCCTGAGGCCCCCGGGACTGTCAGAGAAGGGGCAGCAGGACAGACTGAGGGGACCTGGCCCAGCTGCAGGGGAAGGGCCAGAAGGGGGCAGGCCAGGGAAGGTCACACTGTGCACCATCCCCCCGCCCCCAACCCCGGCAGGGAGGCTGCACTCTCCTGGCCCAGAAGCCTGGCAGCATTTTGGGGACTAGCTGCAGGAGCAAGGGGTCAGGCCAGAGGTGCAGGATTTGTGAAGCCATAAGCCACCAGGGGCTGCACCTGGGGAAACCTCCTGCTGCCCCGGGGGCAAATGGCTCCTTACACAGGATGGTTGACGGGGCCTCGGACCCTGTGAGATCAGCCAAGGATCCAGGCGCTCTGCCCCACAGGCAGCGCCCCCAGCGTGGGGGGCCAGGAGCAAACCTGCAGTACGGTGGGGGAGGGTGAGAATCAGTCTCGCTGCTCCAGGCTGGGAGGAAACGTATAACCCCACCGTTCTCTGAGTGGGTTCAGCAGAGGCACATTAGTGGTGCTGGGCTCCAGTGCACCTGTTCTCCTGGCTCCGTGGGTTGGGCTGTGCCAGGGGAGGGGGGATGGCGCCCCCAGCGGGATGAGGCTGGAAGGAACAGAAATCGAATGAGGAGTGGGAGAGAGGGCTGGGGACAGGGTGGCGGCCAGGGTGGGCTTTGCATAAAACCCAACAGGAGTGCCCAGTGTGCTGGGGAAAGACGCGTGTGACTCCTCCTGCCCATGGGGAGGGGAGGGGGTTTAAGGTTAGCATGGGCATGTGTGGGCAGAGGGGACGTGCTAGGCCCAAGGGGGGGTAATGTGAGCAATGTGGGGAGCTCCTGCACTATGTCCAGCCCCCCAGGCATCCCAAAGCACATCGCCCCCACTCATGTCCCTGCCCATCCTCCCCCTCAGCCTGCCTGGCCTTGCCAGCTCTCTGGGAAATCACCAGGCTTCTTTAGGCTCCTGCCCTTCCAGCCGGCCAAGGAGCACTGTGCGGCCCCAACCCAGAGATGCCTTGCATGGGCTGGAGCCTACGTGGAGTAGTGCTGCTGCCCTCTAGGGGTAGGCTCAGTGCATCCAGCTGTGTCCAAGGTACCATACTGCTCACAGCTCAGGGGGAGTCCCCCTCACTTTTAAAGGTGCTCCATGCAACAACGCCCTGAGCAGTGGGGCAGACCTGGGCATGGAGAGGGTCCCACCCCATCTGTGCTTTCCCCGCTGAACCTCTCCCAACCTGCTGCAAGGACTCCTACAGGAGCAGAGAGCTCCCAGCCCAGCCCAGCCCAGCCCAGGCTCTAAACAGCCCTACAGAACTACCTTGAGGAGTGAGAGCCCAGGGAGTATCCAGCCTAGCCAAGCCCCAGCAGAAGCCGGGGGACAGAGTAGGGGCAGCAGGATGGAGCAGTCGGGGGTGGTGGTGGGTGTCCGAGTCCTATCCCCCAGCCACTGACTCCAGCCACCCCTCAACTCAAACACTTTAATTGGGTTCCAAGCCATCGTACACGGAGTGAGAACATCACACAAAGGGGCAGCCCCCCGAACTCTCCCACAACACAGGGCCTGCTGCCCAGGGCACAGAGATGCAGCACCTCCACCGCACAGCCCCGAGGGGGACTCGGCCAGCTGCACGGGGGAGGGGAGGGAGATGCCCATGTGATGTTCCCTCCCCAGCTCAGCCGCCTGCAGAGAAGGGCTTGGTCAGGGAGGGGAAGAGGTGCCCTCCGAGATGCCCTCTGGACACAAGAGCGGCCACTCAGGGCAGGACCAGTTGCAGGGCACTGGCTCCATGGCACAAAGGCTCCCTGAGGCAGGAAGGCGGCGGGCAGGCCCCTGGCCCCCCAGGCTGCGGTGACGGCCCCACCCCACGCACATGGCCAGGATCCTGCTCCCGCCGGAGCAAACCAGTCAAAATCCACTTGGTGCCAGGCTCTGCCCTGCCCCCACCGGCTGGGGCGAGAGCAGGGAGCCCCGCGAGGGCACTGCCCCCTCAGCCCACGATGACGTTGAAGCCACAGTGGAAACGGTTCTTCCAGTGGTCGATGAAGGCGCCCAGGGCCAGGGTGACGGGCAGAGGCAGCAGCTTCTTCTCCAGGACGCCCCCCACGCACCAGTTACTGTCCAGGAGGCCTGCAGGGGAAGGGACAGGAGCCACTGGGAAGCTGGACACATCCCCACCCCCAGCAGCCGAGAGAGACCATGCCCCGAAGCCCAGCCCCCACAGCTCAGCCCCCACAGCTCAGCCCCCCCCCGCCCCCCATTCCCAGCTGGAGAAACCTCGGTTGGGTCCCAGACTCCAGCTCATCCTGCTCCGCCCCAAAGCCCAGCACAGGGCTGCTCCTGGCCCCGCTCCCTGGGGCTGCGGCCAGCTGCGATGGGCTCCTAGCCCCCCTCAGTGCCCAACAATCACAGCATGTCCCCCCCCGGGCAGTGGAGCCTGCTGGGAGCCCCAACAGCGCAGCGGGCACCTTGGGGCCATGAGCACACCCCCAGCATGCCATCTGCCTGAGCCTTGGGGACTCCTCCTCCCTGATCCCAGCTCCTCTGGGGCTGTTGCTGAATCAGGGGGGCCAAGAGCTGGGAACCCCAGGCCAGAGGAGCTGCTGATGGAGCAGGAGGTGCCAGACAGAGTGCAGTGAGCCGGGCTGGGGAGGGGGGAGCAGCCAGGCAGCCCTGAGCACACTCAGGGGGCACACAGACGGGGAGCTCTCCCAGGGCGAGGCTGAGTGTCGATCAGCTGCTGCCCCCTGGCAACAGGGCGCAAGGATGTTTCGCACCCTAGGCGAAACTTCCACCTTGTGCCCTCCCCCC
>NW_020691141.1:0-1379 GCF_002925995.2 Terrapene triunguis
GGAGAATGGGGGGCAGCCGTCTCCTCGCCAGCTGCCCTGTGGTGGGCAGTGATGCGGGGGACGGGAGGCTGTACGGGGCTGGCATATCCCGCCCCCCCCCAGGTTAACACCACCCTGTCCCCCTATCTCTGTCCCCCCAGACCCGGAGACAGGATCATGCTGGTCGATGACTCCAATGAAGACTGGTGGAAGGTCAGTGAGCGCGCCTGGGGGCAGTGGGGAGGAGATGGGGGTCGGTAGGGGCTGGGGGGTCGGGGTGGGGGTTGGGGGTCAGGAGGGGCTGGGGTGGGGAGTCGGGGAGGTTGCAGAGGGCTGAGGGACAGCAGGGGGCCGGGCAGGGAGGGCTCAGGGGTTTCTGGGGTCTTGGAGAAAAAGGGCAGAGATTTCAAAGAGGGGCCCCCCAAGGCCACATCAGTCCCCCCAAAGCAACTTCCTGCCCTGCTCCACTCCCCCTGGCTGGCCCGGCTGGGGGGCAGGGCTCCCGCATTTCTGCAGCAGTGAGGAGCGGCTGGGAAGTAAATAAATGGGGCCATAAATCTATCTTGGAAACCAGCCAGCGAGATGCTGCAGCATCCTCACATGCAGCCCCCCTGGCACAGGGCGGAGGTTGGAGGGGCAGATTGAATAGGGGGGAGGGGCAGATTCGGAGGGCGTGGGGGGGCGTGGAGAGGCAGATCGAGCGTGGGGGGTGGGGAGGGTGGAGGGGCAGATCGAGCGGGTGGGCGTGGTGGGGAGGGTGGAGGGGCAGATCAAGCGTGGGGGTGGAGGGGCAGATCGAGCGGGGGGGGTGGATGGAGGGGCAGATCGAGCAGGGGGGTACGGTGGGGGGGGTGCAGGGGCAGATCGAGCGGGGGGGGCCGGGAGTGGTGGGGGGGCATGGTGAGGGGGTGCAGGGGCAGATCGAGCCAGGCTGGGGCGGGAGGAAGGGTTAAATCGGGACATGGTGACTGGGAACCGGGGTCGACACCCCCTTCACCCTGGTGTCGCCTCCTGCACTCGGCAGGGGTCCCTGCCCCCCTGGGCTTCACTGGCGCCCCCCCGTCCTGGGTGAGACCCCCCCCCATCGCCCTGGCAGGCCGAGTCCCCCCTGCTGTGCCCCATCCCTGGAGCAGGTGGGCAGGCGCCCGGCTCCACGCACCGGCACAAGCACATTGGGCTGCCTCTCCCGGTTGCCATGGGGACGAACCCCCCCAGCTGACGTGGCGGCTCTGAGCGTGGGTGCGAGACGCGCGGCTGGGCCTGGCCCCTGCCAGCAGGGTGGGGTCAGGGGCAAACCCCACGGGCCTCAGCTGGGTGCGCTGCTTTCCTGCCCTTCCTCGCCTGGCACGGCCGCCCGTGTTAACGTGTTACGGGGGGGCGGCAGGTGTCAGGCAGCGCCG
>NW_020691142.1:0-5681 GCF_002925995.2 Terrapene triunguis
ACTCACGAAAGGGACCTGGGCAGTACTGTAGACCGTGCAATGCAGACCTCTGCTCAGTGCACAGCTGCGGTCAAAAAAGCAACCAAGCTGTTCAGCTGTATAAGGAACGGGAGGGGAATAATTATGGGGAATTCTCTTGTACCATTGTCTAAACTAGCAGGGCAGCCGCACCCAGACACCGCGTGCATCGCATCGCAGAGAAAACCACCGCAGAGAACAGAGAGAAAGAGCCAAAGCGATTAGTGGAAGAAGAGATTTCCACATGGAGAGAGAGACTGGAACAGTCAGGAGAGTTCACCTGGAGGGGGAGTAAGAGGAGACGGGGCTGAGGCGTATGAAGTAACGAAGGGCAGAGAGGTGGCAGATCAGGTGCTGCTGCGGACACTCCCTCGGAACGGAAGAACAAGGAACATTCGCCGCCTCAGACCAGTCAGGAAAGCTCTTGTCACGCCAGGCGGATCAGGGCTGTGTGCTCACTGCCGCTAGCCACCACGGAGGTGGAGAGCTTCGCAGGACTCCTGAACCGATCGGACACTCTTCTCCAGGCAATGAGCACGGCCCCAGTGACGCCTGGCAGGATTTGACAGAGATCCTCCTGCATCGAGCCCCGAGCCAACCTCTGACTGAGGCAGGTTATTCCAGACTTGTCACTAGGGGGTTCTGGCACCTTGCTCTGAACACTGTCGGAGATGGGGCCCGTAACTAGCTGGATCTGGGGGCTGAGCCAATGTGGCAGTGCCTGTGTTCACACTACCGGGCATTATGCTTGGACGGAAGCAGGGAAAGATGGGTTTCAGTGGGAGTCAGGTTCCTAAATACCTTTGAGGGTCTGGGCCACAGTCCCTGACAATCTCACAATCTAGGGCCCCGATCCTATGCATGTGGCCCGCTGAGCCCACTACAGGATCAAGGCCTACGCTGAGTAAAAGCATAAAAAGACCCAACACTGTGCAAAGCAAAGCTAAAGGGCATTTCCCCTCTCGGCTGGTTAGTTTGCAGGAGAACGAAGCCTTATTTGGAAACGTGACCGGCAGGCTGTGACCGAGACCCCGCTGGCCCAGATAAGGGCACGTCAGTTATGGCACCACCGTCTGTTCTCGCTGCTTCATCAGAACAAAGCAAAGTTGCCACATATTCCAAAAACCAGCCTCTCTTCAGGGCTCCCGTGCAGAACGTTTCCCCCCTCTCTGGCTATACTAGCCCTGAGAAGTCAGGATGGGCACCTTGCAAATGCCCAGAACAATAATCCTACAGCTACGTCACCGGAGTGGAAGGAAGCCGGTCATCGGCCTAGACACGCACGTATGCGTTTGCCATTCACCATCAGTTCCGCTTCCCCACCTTGAGAACATTCAGATGGGTTTTCACTTGCTGGGTTTAGTAACCTAGTTGCTGATCACACATTCCTCTGTCCCAGGACTGGCAGCAAACACACTGCGGCCCATGGGGCGTACATCCGCATTTCCAGTGGGGAGCGGTCCTTACTCACAAGCGTGGCTACTGGACTTCTTGCCTGAGGGAGGACTCCCTGACTGAGCAAAAACTCGCAGGACTGGATGCTTACTGAGTAGGTTCACCCTCTGTGCTAAGCCCTGTTCAAAGGAATTGCAGCATTCAGCTCCAACTTGAAAAGCAACCTAGCAACGTCAGTGAATTCAGCAGAAAGGCTGGGAACCTGCTGGGAAGAGGGATTATTTCACTTTGACAAAGAACGCGTAGAATATCTGCTTGGCTGAAAGCCGCACAGGAGGCGGACCGTGTAAAGCCTGACCCTGCTCATTACCGTTTGCGTGGTCTCATTATGTTGCTTGTTCTCAACATAGCAATTGGGATGGCCAGAAATGTCAAGGTCTCGTGCCAGATTCTTATAACTAAGGGTACGTCTTCACTACCCGCCATATCGGCGGGTAGCAATCGATTTATCCGGGATCGATATATCACATCTCGTTAAGACGCGATATATCGATCCCCGAACGCGCTCCCCGTCGACTCCGGAACTCCACCAGAGCGAGCGGCGGTAGCGCAGTCGATGGGGGAGCCGCGGCCGTCGATCCCGCGCCGTCTGGACCCCAGGTAATTCGATCCAAGATACTTCGACTTCAGCTATGCTATTCGCGTAGCTGAAGTTGCGTATCTTGGATCGATCCCCGCCCCAGTGTAGACCAGCCCTCAGTAACTAAGTGCTCTCTATTTATACCTCCATCTGTACATCATGTAGAAATGCACCCAACCTCTTAAGGGCTCCTGGCTTTGCCAGGGGATGTTGCGAAGGCCAAAACTGTAAGTGGGTTAAAAAAACCCCGAGTTAGATAAGTTCATGGAGGATAGGTTCACCAATGGCTATGGTGGCCAGGGAGGCAACCCCACGCTCTGGGCGCCCTTAAACCTCTGACTGGCAGATGCTGGGACTGGACAACAGGGGATGGATCACTCGATAATCACCCTGTTCTGATCACTTGCTCTGAAGCCTCTGGTATCAACCACTGTCAGAAGACAGGATAGTGGGCTAGGTAGACCATTGGTCTGACCCACTATGGACGTTCTTAAGAACTTATTAAATAAATACAACTAAGGAAATTCCCAGGCAAAAAACTTTGTTAAGCTGCAGTTAAAGTTTTGAAAGTGTTTGAAAAGAACATTCCCTTTTCAAGCTCTCTCGCTCACACTCAGACCCCCTCCCCTTTGGCAAGCCTGGAAAGAGACCACCAAATCCTGCATCGTGGCAGGGGGTTAGACTAGGGCAGGGTTCTCTACCGGGGGGACACAGAGATCTTCCAGGAAGTACATCAACTCACCTAGAGATTTGCCTGGTTTTACAACAGGCTACATAGCGAGCACTAGCGAAGTCAGTACAAACGAAAACTCCACACAGACACTGACTTGTTATGACTGCTCTGGACATTATACACGGAAATGTACGAGCAATGTTTATACTCCAATTGATGTATAATTCTATGGTAAAAATGAGCAAGTCAGCCATTTTTCAGGAATAGTGTGCGCTGGGATACAAAATCAGACCCAAAAATACAAAAGGGAGCAGGTAGTTTTTAAGTGAGGTGAAACTTGGGGGTACACAAGACAAATCAGCCTCCTGAAAGGGGCCAGTCTAGCAAACCGCTGGACTAGCTGACCCTTGCTGTCCCCTCTAACCCTACGGGCCTAGGACTCCCCGAAATGCAAAGTGAGCGTTTCACTTTAAAATAGCAGCACCCATGGGGACACCTGGAAATGCAAAGTGAAGGTTGTCCCAGCCGCCTAGTCTCTGTCCACAGAACGGCCGGCTGCAATCCAGGAGACAATCAGCTCCGCAGATAACCAACAACTTCATCACACCAGTCCAGTTGTCAAGGGCATTGCCAGCTGGTAGCTTTCAGTGTTGCCTGAATCTGCCAAATGAGTCTGACTGCTTCCTGTGTTAGATTTATGAGGCGGCCTTTTTGTTTCAAACAAACACCTGGATTCCCCAGCACCTCCCTACTGTCCCCGGCATCACCTGCCCCCTGGGGAAGCACAGGATTGTCAGAGACTGTGTTTGTGGGCGGGGGTCCCTGGAGCTGCTCTTGTCCACATGCTCATAGGCTGCAATTACCCAGGCAGAGACGCGGGGCAGCCTGTCAGGGCTTTGGCATTCAGCAGAGCACGGGAGTTCATAACAGCACGGGCTCAGCCATTCCATTTTGAAGGGGAGTCGGTCAATAGCCATACATACTACTCTACACTACAGGTAGGGAAACTGAGGCACGGAGCACGGACATGACTGGCTAAAGAGACATACGACATTCCTCCTTCATCCCCTCCCCCCCAAGTTCCTCTCTGTGAGAAACAGCCCCCTCCCCGGGTGTGCATTGAAGTGAGGAGGACTTTAGCAGCTGCTAAATATTCCAGGGTGCCCTGAGAAGGAGAGGTGACTCTTTCTCTCCAGCTGGTGTTTTGGGTTGCCCAGGATGACTGGACACAGAGCAGAACCTGAACCCGATTCCTCTTTGAACTGAGACCAGGAGATCCTGGACACACTTCATTGATCCCAAGGCCAGAAGGGATCGTTGTGATCAGCTAGTCCGACCTGAGGTGTCATCTGAGCCCCAGAACTTCCCTGAATTAATTCCTGTTTGAATTACAGCAGGTGTCTTAGAAACATCCAGTCCTGATTTTAAAATTGCCTGTGACGGAGAACCCACCACACCCCTGGGTACGTTACCTTCACTGTCAAAAAGTTACGCGTTATTTTCAGTCTGAATTTGTCTAGCTTCATCTTCCAGTCACTGGGTCTTGTTAGACCTTTGTCTACTAGACTGAGGACAGGGGCACCATTTCAGATGGGGGGGAGGGAAGGGGGCAACTTTAATTGTGATTCCAGGGGCATCTACTTGGGCATCTGAAAACTCTAGGGGTTTTTTGCAGATAACTTGGAAATGAGCTGACAGGAGCGCTGTATCTAATTCCCATACAAAGAAAGAAAATTAAATATTAGACCTGCTCAGCTCTAATATGAACACGTTCTGCCATCTTGTGACAAGTCACTTAAGGGACACTGGTTAGATTTAAAATGTTAATGTACATTCTTACCCTTGAATACAACAATTGAAATACTTGTAGAAAAATCTAGATGACTTTCTATCACTTTTTTGCTGTTCACCAAGCTTGGAATAGATCATTTAGCTTTTGGAAACATCCGACTAGGGGAAGGCCCCGTGAGTTTATACTGCACCTGCCTGGGGCTCTAGGGGTGTTACCCCGCTACAAATTATAGACTAGATAGAAACTGACTTTAAACGGGAGTGAAACTGACACTCTCAAGTCACTGTCACAGAACTGCCAACCCCAAATGTTCAAAAATCATGAATCAGGCACACCAAAAATCATGAGATTGGCTTTAAAATCATGAGCTTGCATAAAATAATAGATTTGGGGTTCTTTTTATTTGCCTTCTGTTTTTTGAGCCTTGAAGGTGCATATTTTGAAACTTTCTCCACAGCCACGGGGGCTAGACACTTCATTTTTCTTTAAGAATGAAGGCTGAAATCATCACGTATGAGCTGGGACTTAGGAAAACAGTAATTATCATATATCAGAGGGGTAGCCGTGTTAGTCTGGATCTGTAAAAAGCAACAGAGTCCTGTGGCACCTTATAGACTAACAGATGTATTGGAGCATAAGCTTTCGTGGGTGAATGCCCACTTCATCAGACGCATGTAATGGAAATTTCCAGAGGCAGGTATAAATATGCAGGCAAGAATCAGTCTGGAGATAACGAGGTTAGTTCAATCAGGGAGGATGAGGCCCTCTTCTAGCAGTTGAGGTGCGAACACCAAGGGAGGAGAAACTGCTTTTGTAGTTGGCTAGCCGTTCCCAGTCTTTGTCACTCATGAGACTCGTGACAAAATCATGAGAGTTGGCAACCCGGCTTTCACTTCTGTTTAAAGGCTAGTTCCTTTCCAGAAGGCTCGTAAACACAAAACACTAGAGCGACTGAGGTGCAGTTTTCACAGGAGAACATTTAAAAGCAAACACCAAGAAACTTCCACATTCTAAAAATTGAGAAAAAAATGGAGACGTCTGAGGTATCTCAGGGCCACTGCAGGCAGGAAAGGAAAATAAACTGGCACAGGAGCTGTGGGCAGCTCTTCCTCTTGAAAGAAAGTGGGAGGGTCAAATCTAGTCCTTAATCCGGTAAAACTTCT
>NW_020691143.1:0-2709 GCF_002925995.2 Terrapene triunguis
GGTCTTGGTAAGACAGATGGAGAGAGAATAGTGGGCCTCTCCTGTAGGATGCAACCGAACACAAAATGGCAGGTGCTTCTGCAGCACAGAGGGGTCGTCTCTCCATTTAAAGGTGCAGGATCCAGACAAGTCTGACCAGATGAAACTACATGCTAGGGTAAAGAATTTGGACGGAACCATTTTTTGTCAGAAAATGCAGTTTCATCACAATCGAGACATTTTGCAGGAGCGTATCAATTTGAATGGAAAAATGTCTAAATGAATTGTTTTGACTTTCCCATTTAAATAAAGTAAACATGTTTTATTTGAACTTTTATATAATGATATGAATGTTATAGAATATTAAATATAATATATTATGATATGCAACATTTTATATTATAGTACAGGTAGTGTTTAGATTTTCTGAATAAAATTTTTCTGGGATTTCCATTCCATGAAAAATTTGGACTGTGTGTTCCAATTTGCAATGAAACCAATTTTTGAAATGTCAGAATTTCTGGCAGGATGGCAATTCAAAACAATATGGAGTTCATTGGATTAAGAGATCTGACATTGGAGTTGTGGGACTAGATCCATCTAGAGTGACCAGGTGTCCCGTTTTCGACCGGAACACCCAGTCGAAAAGGCATCCTGGTGGCTCCGGTCAGCACTGCTGACCGGGCCATTGACAGTCTGGTTGGCGGCACCACGCAGCGGGGCTGGCAGGCTCCCTGCTAACCTCCACACCACACGGCTCCCAGGAAGCAGCCAGCATGCCCCCCTCCTGCTCCTACGCGTAAGGGCAGCCACGGGGCTCCGCACACTGCCCCCACCCCAAGCACTGCCCCAGAACCATGGCCAAGGGGAACTGCAGGGGCAGTGCCTGCAGATGGGGCAGCGCTCAGAGCCGCCTGGCCATGCCTATGCGTAGGAGCCGGAGGGGGGACATACCGCTGCTTCCGGGAGCTACCTGAGATAAGCGCTGCCTGGAGCCGGCACCCCTGATACCCTCCCGGGCCTCAACCCCTTGCCCCAGCCCCGATCCTCCTCCTGCCCTTTGAACCCCTCAATCCCAGCCCAGAGCACCCTCCTGCATCCCAAACCCCTCATCCCCAGCCCTCCCCCCAACCCCCCCCCCCCAGCTGCAGCCCCCCCTCCCCCCCCCCCCTCCCCAATCCCCTGCCCCAGCCCTGAACCCCCTCCTGCCCTCCAAACCACTCAGTCCCAGCCCAGAGCCCCCTCCTGCACTCCAAACCCCTCATGCCCAGCCCCACCCAGAGCCTTCACCGCCCCATGGCTCAACCCCAGTCCAGAGCCCCCTCCTGCACTCCGAATCCCTCAGCTCCATCCCAGAGCACCCTCCTACATCCCAAACCCCTCATGCCCAGCCCCACCCAGAGCCTTACCCTCCCGTGCCTCAACCCTAGTCCAGAGCCCCCTCCTGCACCCTGAATCCTTCAGCCCCGGCCCCACATCAGGGATGGCACCCCAGCCAAAGCCCTCATCCCACCCCGCACCCCAACCCCCTATCCAGGTCTGGAGTCCCTTCCCGCACCCTGAGCCCCTTATTTCTGACCCCACCCCGGGGCCTGCACCCCCAGCTGGAGCCATCACCCCCTCCTGCACCCCAGCCCCCTGAGCCAGCCCGGTGAAAATGAGCGAGTGATTGAGGGTACGGAGAGCGAACGAGAGAGGGATGGGAGATGGAGTGAGTGGGGGCAGGGCCTAGTAGAAGGGGTGGGACATGGGCAGGGCCTTGGAGGAGGGGCAGGGCAGAGGTCAGGCAAGGGTGTTCGGTTTTGTGCGAGTAGAAAGTTATCAACCCTAGATCCATCGCCCACTGAATCAGGGCAGTGTAAATTGCACCTGCTCATGTACACCAACAAGGAGGAGTGCTGCACCTAGGACAGGGGAACTCTAATCTATGCTGGACTCCAGGGGAACTCTCTGCCAGTCAACACTGCCAAAGGGATACCCTGAGTCCGTCCAGCTCCTGGCTGAGCTTGGCCACGCGCCCTCTTCAGGCCCCTCAATGGAGGCGAGGTTGCAGCCGAGTTGCTAGTTTGCAGTGCCCCAGGTGGATATTCCAGCAGAGTGTGCCACTGCCAGGGTCTGTGCTGACAGTCAGGAATCTAGGTCACAGACTCTCTTTGGGAACAAGCACAGTCTGTGGCTGCCAAGGGAAGCAAACTGGCTTTAAAGAAGAGGAGAAAAGAGAAACACTTTTCTGAGCTCTCCCTCACAGGCAAGGAAACTGGCTATCCAACTACAGAAGCAGTTTCTCCTCCCTTGGTGTTCACACCTCAACTGCTAGCAGAGCACCTCACCCTCCCTGATTGAACTAACCTCATTATCTCCATACTGATTTATACCTGCCTCTGGAAATTTCCATTACTTGCATCTGAAGAAGTGAGGTTCTTACCCACGAAAGCTAATGCTCCCAATACTTCTGTTAGTCTTAAAGGTGCCACAGGACCCTCTGTTGGAATAACAGGAGGGCTGCAGGGCAGGACTGAGGGGCATAGGCAGAGCTGTGAGGGGGATGAAGGAAAGAAATAAGAAGACAGCATGAGCCCGTGCATGTGCAGCTTACGGTTCGGTGGTGGACGAGGTGTCTCCAGGGAGGAGCAAGAGGAGCAGGAGGAAGATGTTCAGGCCACCGGGCAGCCTGTCCTTCCCCATGGTGCAGAGCGAGGGTGGTGAGTGAGGCAGACACACAGACTTGTC
>NW_020691144.1:0-4113 GCF_002925995.2 Terrapene triunguis
TGGGAGACATTAATCCCTCCCCCATAGTCATTGCTGGATACCCAGTATGGTTAGAGAAACTGTCCTTTGACAAAAACCTTAAACTGAGCTTCCTTCTGCCTCATGTGTGTTGTGGTGAGGGATGCATTTAAGTGTTGGGTAACTATGTTGTGGGCCACTCCTTTGTGGGGTGAGGGGCGGAGCAGTACTTTAAAGTCATGTTTTAGACCTCCTGAACTGTGATTTACAATATGGAATAATTAAGGAGCTGCCTCAGATGAGTCCATTGAGGAAGAAATCTCAGCAGGAAACTTTGGCCACAGATCCACTGTCAGCCCCTGTCAAGAAAGCAAAAACATCTGTTCAGTGAGTGGTGTGGTTTTTTATCCATACAGAAAGAGCAATCTGAAACTTTGAGCCTGGATTACATTAAGAGAAATGATAAAAATAAGAACTAAATCAAGTCTCTAGAGAGAGCACAGTGTGTGTGTCTCTCTCTCTGTAACAGTCTGCGACACCTCTGAGAACCAAAGTGGCAGTTTGCAGGCAAGAGGTGCATAGCCATTTAAAAGTTTCAGTGCACAGAAAATAAAATTATCCATAGGTTTATCACAATGAGTAAGTAGTTAAAGAGAAGCTGCAACTGAGAATTAAAAGGGAGCTATCAATTTGAAAAGCACATTTCCATGTGGAAATTTGGTGTTTATTATTATTACAAATAACCTCTAAGGCCATGTCTTCATTCAGATTTTCAGTTGTGTGTTAACAAGTTTGAACTAATTTTTTGTTAAGTGGAGCTAGTCAAATAATGGATTTTTCAGTTCTCTGGCAATTCCAAAAATCTTGGTGGGAAAACGTTGGTCTCAGGTCAAATCAAAAATGAAATTTCAACAAAAAGTTTAAAACTTAATAATAATTTCAGGTTGAAGTAGATGTTTTGACAAAATCAATTCAATTTTGACCATTTCCCCCTTTTTTCAAATATAATTTTTTTAAAAGTCAATTCGCACAGAAAAATTAAAACATTTAATTTTGAAAATGCCAAAATGAAACATTGTTCTTTTTTTCTGAATTTGTTTCCTTTTGTTTTTGAGCCAAAAAATATTCACCCACGTCCAATATTAAGTAACATGATTGTAAATGCGAGTGTGGGCATGACACGTATGTTTATTCCTATTTGTATTTAAACGTGGGGTGAAGAAGAATTTACAACTATGTTAAACACATTAGTTAACTCATTTTAATCATATTTTAACATAAGTGTAGACAAACCCTAAAATAACTAACAGAGATAAGAAGAAACCTTTTACTTTCCACTATTTGTTCCTATCTCGGATGTCCAATGCCGATGATTTAAATGTCCACGTTAACTATTTCACTGCTCAAAGAATGTGAGAAAAGAGAGGGAGGAGAGTCATATTATGAAGATCTCTATGAATGCCAACTCATTCTGATGCCACAGGAAGGAAATTTGGGAAATTATTGCCAATTTCCCCCGCAATCAGGAAGGAGCAACATCCAAAAACCCATAAGAACCCAGAGACCTTCCCTGATCATATTTTTAACATCTGAACAATCTACTCTGAGAGGCAATAGAACGGGTCAGACATTTTTCATTGAAACGTTTTTACATGTCAGACTGTTTCATTTACAAACACAAACAGGCGCTACAGCTTATGTTTTCTAGATCGAAGTATCCATCAGTACTGAGTAGCTGCCGTCTTTCATGATTTAAAAAAAATAAAATAATGGACTATTTCAACTTTTATATTATGTCATATTATAACATCAGTAGCAGTAATGCATTTTATGCACTGATATTCACGTCATGGAATAATATCAAAAATGGAAATGAAAAAACTCGTAACAAAATAAAAAATGCTAAACAAAAATGTTAAAATTCCAATAATTTTTTTTTCTAAAACCAAACGTTTTTCAGAATTTCCAAGCTGGAGGAAAATTTCAAATATATCTGCGCGTGTTCTGATTTGGAACGAAAATATTTCAAAATGTCAAAACTTCTGGGAAACAGAAATTCGGAGTTTTGACCAGCTCTAAGTGGCATCTAATTTTGGCATCTCAAATCAGTGGAACTTGGTTTAGAGGTAGGGTGACCAGACCACACAGGTGAAATATCGGGACGCGGGGGGGGCAGAGCAAAAAAAATGGCTCCACGCCATGGCTCCCCCCACCAGCTGGCCTCCACTCCGTCTCCACCTCCCCCATCCCTCCAGCGCTTGTGCCGCCATACAGCTGATCAGCGCAAGCCTGGGAGGGGAGGGGGGAGGAGGAGGAATGTGGCATGCTTGGGGAAGAGGCGGGGCCAGGGCGGGATTTGCAGAGGGATCCAATGGGGCAGTGAGGGGGCGGGGCTGGAGGCGGGGCCAGGGCGGGATTTGGAGACTGATCCAATGGGGGAAGGAGGGGGCGGAGTCGGGGGGGGCACGAGCCCCCTCCGGGCTCTGCTCCACCTGTGAGTGGAGGCAAAATATTGGGACAATTCGCGTCCCGACCGAAGGTAGGTCGGGACGCGGGACAAATAAGCAAATATCGGGACAGTCCCGATAAAATCGGGACATCTGGTCACCTTATTTGGAGGACAGTCGTGGGAGAGTACCACTACTATTTTCCTGTCTGTCCTCCACTCAAACCCTGGTCATCAGTAGTGAGTGGTTGCTGCCCAAAACCACCCTGCCGGAGCCTCACTCTCATAAGCCACGCCTCTTATTTTGTCAAACATCAGGCCTCTGATTCTACTCAGAATATTTCAGGCACAGCAACTGAGTGGTGGTGGTGGTGGTATGGACTCCAAGGATTATAAACACCATGTGACCCTTCCTCTCTCCTGCATTTAATGACAGAGCTGATTAGATTCACTTGAGAGTCTTTTGTTATGGCTCACTAGAGCTCAGATCACTGATAACCAGGTAAGTGCTAAGTCTTAGATCTACTGTGTGACAGCGTCTCTGGTGAAACTGCCCAGCCTGCACTAGCAGAGAGGCTCCCCCATTAAGAGCTGACTAAGGCCAACTACTGTGAGTGGGATGCGGTGGAGGGAGAGGGGAGTGGCGTGTTAAAGGAACATTTGTTTGCTGGACTTTCACACCGCGAGGTGAGGAACTGAGGCGAAGGATACTGCCCAGCGTACTCGGGGGTGAGTGTTTTGCTCATGGTCATGTTTTCGAATCCTGCTTGTGGCGCTTTCCTGAATGAATGCCGGGTTCCTTTCCCCTTTTTATTAGCTGTTTTCTTTGCTATACACAGACGCAGTGCTTGCGAGAGGGGAAGTACTGTGTCATTGAGGTGCCCAGATGTGCAATTTTCCCAGATTTCTGGGTGGGGGGCTCAAGCTGGTTCTGTTGCATTGTCGAAAGGAACCCCTAGATATTGAACCCGGCCCTTGTTGCTGCCGACTCCACCTGGTAGAAAGGTTACATTTATAGGTGCAGGAACAAAGGATTCTGGGGTTGTGGCAGCACCCTCTGGCTTGAAGTGGTTTCCATTATATACAGGATTTACTGTTTGGGTCAATGGTTCTCAGCACCCCCACTGTACAAATTGTTCCGGTGCCTCTGGTTACATTTACCTCCATGGGCATGGACATGCTGAATGTATCCCAGCCAGAAAATAATACTGCCTAAAATGTAACTAAATCAGAATGGAAGCATTGCAAACACACTCTGCACTGGGGTAAATGCCAACGCAAGGTGCAAGATATCAGAGTCCAGACTAGCAAGGGGAATGAGTCTCGCAAGCTTTTGATCTGTTTTTATAAAGCAGCAGACTCAGGGTTTATTTTTAGACTACCAGGTATGGAAGTATTCTCAATTCACGTCACTCTCCTTTGGGCATATTTGCCGGATAGGTCATGGCTGGGCTGCAGGCATCATCTTGGAATTCATCAAATTGAGCGGGAATTGGATAAGACCCAACAAGATTAGGGTGTGGCCAGGCAATTGGCACCATCTTGGAAACAATTAAATTGAGCGGGAGTTGGATAAGACCCAACAAGATTAGGGTGCGGCCAGGCAATCGGCACCATCTTGGAAACAATTAAATTGAGCGGGAAATGGATAAAACCCAACAAGATTAGGGTGTGGCCAGGCAATCGGCACCATCTTGGAAACAATTAAA
>NW_020691144.1:4123-7595 GCF_002925995.2 Terrapene triunguis
GGCCAGGCAATCGGCACCATCTTGGAAACAATTAAATTGAGCGGGAGTTGGCTAAGACCCAGGGGAGGCTCTAGGCAAGCACGTGCTTGGGGCAGCCCATTTGCAGGGGCTGCAGGGATCCAACATGGGAGCTGAGAACCAACAGGGGGCCCTGGGAGCTGTAGTTCCTTGGTTAGCTCCCTGCCTATAGAGCCAGCCCTGGAGCAGGGAAAGAACTACATTTCCCAGCAGTCCCTTGGCCACTACCAACAGGAAAGGGGGAGGGAGTGAGGTAGCTGAGACCTCATGCTGCAGCCGGCTGTGAATGGAGAGCTGCGCTGTGAGTAGAAATACCATATTTTAACATTCAAAAAATAGGACACTCCACGGGGAGGGAGGGTAGCCCCACCCTGCCACCATCCACTCCCTCCGACTGCCTCCCCAGAAACCCCAACCCATCCAACCCCCCCCTGCTCCCTGTCCCCTGATCACCCCTGCCCCTAACTGCCCCCCAGGACCCCACCCCCTATCTAAGCATCCCTTCTCCTTGTCCCCAACTGCCCCCTCCTGAGACCCCCCACAACTTCCGCCCTAGGACCCCACCCCCTACCTGTCCCCTGACAAACCCCTGGGACTCCCATGCCTATCCAACTGCTGCCTGTCCCCTGACTGCCCCCCCGAACCCCTGACCCATCTAACTTCCCCTTCTCCCTGCCCCTGACTGCCCCCCCTAAGTTCCGCCCCATCCAACTCCCCAGCCCCCTTACCGTGCCATTCAGACCAGTGTGTCTGGCTCCGCGCAGCGCCAGACACACTGCTGCATACATGCTGCCGTGCTCCCCCGCGGAGCCACAGCCCCCTCCCCAACACCTGCTTTCCAGATTTGAACACCTCAAAATTCAGGAGTGCTCAAGCTCAATTTGGGCAGCCGTTACTTCATTTCTCCCAAATCAAATATACTGATCCACTGTAACTTGCTGTAGAAAAAGTAGGATAAAATTGAGCAAGAAATGCTTCCCAGTGGTTATTAGGACTGGAATTGCTATTTTCAACAGCCATTGCCTTTTTTGTTTGTTTGTTTGTTTGTTTGTTTAAAAGGAAGACAGTGATATTGCATTGGCAAATTCCCCATAGAAAGAAAGAGTGGAACAAAAGAATAATAAAGGCACCTCAACTTTTCCTCATTTATGTAGGACAGTCTTATAATATGCATCCAGATATCCTCCAATCACACAAGCTGAAAATTGTTCCACTTTACTGCAGTTCTGTAACCATATGGGAACCAATCCTGTCTGTGTTCTGTGCACATCTAAAATTCCTGCTGAACGACCTGCCATGGGAGCGAGTTACCAGTGACCCAGGGCTGGGGCGGAAGGAGGGTGCAGGTGGTGGGGAATGAGGGAGCCCAGAGCTGGGGCGGCAGGGGGTGTGTGGGGGGGGGGAGAGCCCAGGGCTGGGGCAGCAGGGGGGTGCGGCGAGGAGCCCAGGGCTGGGACGGGGGGCAGCCAAAATTTTTTTTGCTTGGGGTGGCAAAAAGCCTAGAGCTGGCCCTGATAAGACCCAACAAGATTAGGGTGCGGCCAGGCAATCGGCACCATCTTGGAAACAATTAAATTGAGCGGGAGTTGGATAAGACCCAACAAGATTAGGGTGTGGCCAAGCTGCCAGTGCCATCTTGGAACCCGTTAAACCAGATGGGTGTTGGCTCAGCCCCCTGGCTAGTTAGCCCTGTTCAGAGTATCCACTGTTTGCCTCTTCTGCAATTTACAGTGGAAAATGTTGTAACAACTGACAGAATAAATTCCACCTCAAGCTGGGATCTTCTCAGGGCCGCACTAGGGTCAGAGAAAAACAGCAAATCCCCTTTGCCCCAGTCTCCTTATACATCCCAGTGGCCGACGTAAACTCTACCTCGCACTCAGATGGGACCGTTTTAGAGCTCCTATTTCAAACTGCAACACACTGAGGGTAAACGCAGGGGTTCCCAAACTTGTTAATTGTATGGGTCATATTTAAATAGTTAGATCAACCTGTGGATTTTCCTCTTCTCCCATTCACTACCATGCAGCGTCCTTGTGGCTAACAGGGGATTGGACTAGATGACCTCTCAAGATCCCTTCCAGTCCTATGATTCTATGATTCTATTCTATGATTCTAACTGCAATTGTTGATTCTGAAATGTACCATTAAGAACCTACATAACACTTTTATCTATGTGTTGTTGTTTTTTAGAAGCTGAAACAAGGAGAAAGAGCGAATTCCCTGAGACCAGTTAGCTCTCTGCTGAGCCTTCCCGAGCAGCCTGCAGACCACCCTTTGAGATCCTCCGAGCTAACACAATTTTGCCATACAGTAAGTCTGAGCCGACATGCATAAAACGAAGTACACCATTGTGATTTTCTTGCACCGCATGCAATGCTTCAAATGGGTTTAAATGCCCCATTGAGCTGGAAACTTTTCACTCTCCTTCCTTGGGTATGGGGAGGGGAAAATAAAGACACAGGGAACTTGGAAATTACATAAGAACATAAGAATAGCCAGACTGGGTCAGACCAAAGGTCCATCTAGCCCAGTGTCCCGTCTTCCGACAGTGGCCAGTGCCAGGTGTCCCAGAGGGAATGAACAGAACAGGGAATCATTAAGCATTTTTGACCAAAAAAACTAGCTTTTTGGGGGGATTTTTACCAACTATTTGGGAGGCCTTTGAAATGTTGAAATACACAAACGTTTTCTAAGATGCTGCCGGCAGGCAGACCACACCCTATGGTTTTAGGACCAGGTCCAACTCCCACTGAAGTCAGTGGAAAAACGTTGGTTCTGTCCACATTTTCTGTAGAAGAACATCCCGTTTTCTAACCAGCTCTAGTTTATACGGTGTCTGCCACCACGGAGTTCTGGTTGCTAGCCCAGGCTGCCAGACAAATGCTAAATATTTAGCACGGTCTTCGAGAGGCTAGAAAACGTCTACCCTGATCTGAAAAAACTGTCTTGCCTTCAAAAATATTTTCTGACACCAATTTAAAATATAATTTAAATAGTGGGGTTTTTTTTCAAAAAATTGGTAATAACTTAAGTGCCACCATCATGCTTAGCTCTCCTCAAGGCACAAAAAATATGTATGAGGCCAGATCCCCATCTGGTGTACCAGATCTTTGTTGAAATGAAGAGTCCATAGGGTGAGCTTTCTACTCTGATCTGCAATGCGGTCATGTTAGAGGTTTCACTTACAGAGTCTATCACCCCAAAGCAGAAACTGAGTTGTGTGGGGAATTCTCCTTCCCCACTCAAATTTTGTCCCTGGTTTGTCATTGATTTCAGAAGAGGTTTAGGAGGCTACAATGCAAACTTGCCCAGCACCTCTGCCAGGCTGACCACTTATAATTTTTAAGTTTTCAGTGCCACAGTTTTTAAGCAGTGCCTGCCTTGCATATTTGCCTTGTTAACAACAGTAACTCTGCTAATGCTGATGTGGCAGCCTAAACCATCTAAATTT
>NW_020691145.1:0-4793 GCF_002925995.2 Terrapene triunguis
AAAAGTTGGGAAAAAATAAATATAATGAATACAAGTGACATGAATTTACACATGAAAGAGATGTGTAATTTTTCACTTAGTCCATAAATTGAAAAGTGGAATGGTGAAATATTGCATGAAGTTAGTCAAGATCATCAATTAATTTAGTCTAGTGTAATATTTAGGTACTTAAAGAAGGAATAAACCAGTCACTTATAATTCTGACAACTGAAAATGTCAATTGATACACAAGAACACTGTTAACTAAAAATCCAATTATATTTCTCAACTTGTCAACTAGATTTTAAAGCCTTAAAAAGGGGGGGGGGGGGGGGGGGGGAGAGAGAGAGAGAGAGAGAGAAATCACTTGTTTAACGACAGACATCAATTGGCTGGTAATTCCATCGAACAAATGGCTCTCTTTCATCTTTGAGTTCAGCTACTTTTATTCGTCCCTAAGTATTTGGCAGAAACCAGTTACATCAATAAAAAATGTCAATTTTGATCTGCCTCATGAGATGCAAAAGCTTCAGATGGATTTTCAGTCAGCAGACATGGTGACTAGAACAGCAATTATTAATAGCCATTAGAGAGACAGTGGCAGGACTGGAAGACAGCTCTCTAGATTTAGACTGGATTAAGTGGATAGTGCAGGCAGAGACACCTTTCAAGCACTGTAAATAACTTTAAAATTCTACACTGTAGTTGAACTCTATTTGCTGTCAGAACCTGTTAGGTCATAGCATATGAGATAGTTTATAGCAAAGTGACAAATATTTTGCTAAATTGTTAAATGCATATAGCTCATCATAATAAATTAGACAGAATTACTCAATACAACATGTACTTGAGCAAAGATCTGCAGCAAGATCTTTTGGGAAGAAAGGCGTTACCGGACATGGAGATAATCAGAAAATTATTATGGAAGATAGGGGAAAATGCAGAAGTATTGCATGGGAGAGAACTGACCTTTTATAGTGGTTCCTGTTTCACCTGTCCTATCAAATGCGTTTCTTTGGGTTTTCCACCATATTGAGTGTAAAGGCATGGAGATAGGACTTGAGATGATTTTTAATACCTGTCCAATAAACATCTGAGAGCATTAAGAAAGGATGGAGGCTGAGAGCTCTGGCAATGGATTTCCCATAAACCAGGATCAGGCAGATTGGTTTCTTTCATAGACTAAAGTGGCTAACACTACCCAAAATGTGGTGCTTCAGCTACAAAACGTGTGGTGCTTCAGAATTCTGTCTAACAATAGGTAGTCAACAGAGTAGAATTTCACTTTATATGGGGCAGTTTATTTCTAAAATAGTTGCCCATCACCTGTCTCTGAGCACATTTACAGCAATTTGAAAACACACAAAACATGAAAACCAGTAAAACACAACCGAAAAGAACTCCAAACCCAAAGAAGAAACTCAGCCCAACCAATTACTGGGAAAAGGCCCAAGTGAATACATAAGTTTTGCAACTTGCCCTTAAGATCAACAAACTTTGGTTCTCATGTTCAAGGTATCCATCCCTTGGGGCTTTACAAAGCTATAAATTAATATCCGGGTATTGCAGTAACTACGGGGCTGATTCTGCTCCTACTGAAGTTGATGGGAGTTTTGCCACAGACTTAAAAAGAAGCAGAACTGAGTGCTGTACAGGGAAACAACCACCATTATGAACTCCAGAACCCACATGCAACCTTGAGCAATGCAACTTCTCCTGGGTGCTAATTCATCTCCATCACCTTGTAATTGGAGTGTGCTGCACACACCAAGTCCTCTGTGATTGTGCTGTGTGGAAATGGAGACTTTTTTTTTTTTTAATAGCCAAGCAACAGAAAATTACTTTTGTTGAATTAGTTCATGCTCACGTATCAGTTACTAACATTAACTTAATTGTAAGTTGTAAATTCTGTGGGCAACAGAACTATGCTTGATACAGCGTCAGGAGTGGTTGTTTCTGATTTGGAGGGCCAGCCTTGGCTCTGATATAACTTAGAGCTGATGCTGGTCAGCTTTATAAAACCACAGAAATGTAGGGTACCACACATGTAGGGTCCTTAATGGGCTCTATGCAGGGCCGGCTCCAGGCACCAGCTTAACAAGCAGATGCTTGGGGCGGCCAAGGGAGAGGGGCGGCACCTGCGGCAATTCGGGGGCGGCAGGTCCCTCACTCCCTCTAGGAGCGAAGGACCTGCCGCAGAACTGCCGCCGCCAATCGCGGCTTTTTTTTTTTTTGCTTGGGGCAGCAGAAATGCTGAAGCCGGCGCTGGCCCTATGGCACTGGAGGATTGGCATACTGTAGCTTATTCAAGCCCTTTCTCTGTTAGTCTTTGTTGGTGATGTGGGAGGAGGACAAGGAAACAGAGGCACAATTTTGCATTCTGGGAAGAACAGGGAGGAACTATGTCTCCCTAAAACCCCACTAGGTGAGGGGAGTGGGAAAAGCAGCTTTATCAGAAGTGTACCTTAAAAGACAAAGAGGAAATTTTTCTAAGGCCTGGTCTACACTAGGCTTTTATGTCGAATTTAGCGCCGTTACATCGAATTAACCCTGCACCCGTCCACACCACGAAGCTATTTAGATCGACATAGAGCTCTCTTAAATTCGACTTCTGTACTCCTCCCCAACGAGAGGAGTAGCGCTAAATTCGAAATGGCCATATCGAATTAGGCTAGGTGTGGATGGAAATCGACGCTAATAGCTCCGGGAGCTATCCCACAGTGCACCACTCTGTTGACGCTCTGGACAGCAGTCCGAGCTCGGATGCTTTGACCAGCCACACAGGAAAAGCCCCGGGAAAATTTGAATTCCCTTTCCTGTCTGGGCAGTTTGAATCTCATTTCCTGTTTGGACATCGTGGCGAGCTCAGCAGCACTGGCAACGATGCAGAGCTCTCCAGCAGAGATGGCCGTGCAATCTAATAGAAAGAGGGCCCCAGCATGGACTGATCGTGAAGTCTTGGATCTCATCGCTGTGTGGGGCGATGAGTCCGTGCTTTCAGAGCTGCGCTCCAAAAGAAGGAATGCTAAGATCTACGAGAAGATCTCAAAAGCCATGGCAGAGAGAGGATACAGCCGGGATGCAACGCAGTGCCGCGTGAAAATCAAGGAGCTGAGACAAGGCTACCAAAAAACCAAAGAGGCAAACGGACGCTCCGGATCCCAGCCCCACACATCCCGTTTCTACGAGGCACTGCATTCTATCCTAGGTGCGGCCGCCACCACTACCCCACCAGTGACCGTGGACTCTGAGGATGGGAACCGCGGCCGGTTCCTCGTCGGACATGTTAGCGGACGGGGAAGATGAAGAAGGAGATGAGGAGGACGAGGCAGTCGACAGCGCTGGCACCGCTGATTTCCCCGACAGCCAGGAGCTCTTCATCACCCTTACCGAGATCCCGTACCAACCGTCCCCATCCCTTACCCCGGACACAGAATCAGGGGAAGGATCAAGCAGTAAGTGCTGTAAACATGTAAACATTTATTTTTAACAGAACGGGAATATTCATAATATTAACAATGTGTTTTTACCAAAGTGCTTTAAACATGTAAAAAATTATCTGCTACAAAACTGGAATATTTACAATGGTAACAAAGGGTTTCTCATGATTTCTCTGCCTTAGGCTCTTCACAATTTAGTCCCAAGTATTTAAAAAAAATTTTACAATGTCCGGTACTTCATGATTCTTTGGCCCAAGACGCTCCACTCTATAGTCCCAGTGCACCTAGGCGAAAATCCGGTCAATATGGCCGGGGATTGAGGCGAAATCCTCATAGGAGAACTCCTCGTAGGTCTCATGGAGGTAGATTTCCAGCCTATTCATCAGGTTCCTGGGTAGGGCGATCTTATTTGGCCCTCCGTGGTAGGAGACGTTTCCCCGCCACGACACAATATAGTACTCTGGGATCATCGCACGACATAGCATGGCGGCATACGGCCCAGGTTTCTGCATGCTTTCCCTAAGCATGCGTTCCTTCTGGCTGTCCGAGATCCTCAGAAGGGTGATGTCGCTCATGACGCCCTGCTTTGAATTAGGGAGGGGAATGTTAGCATTGGGACTGCTTTACAGCCACGCGGTGGATGGAGAGGGGCAGCATACAGGGATCTTTCCCTGGGACAGCCGCGAGGGGGTGGGACAGGGGCCGAGTTCATGCTTGCCTGATTGCTGGCAGCAGAGACTGGCATTGCTTTCAATGTGAAAGGAGGCCAGTGCTACTAATAGAGTTTTAAGCAGCCACAAGTCTACGGCTTACCATGATTGCCCGCTACAGAAGTTCAGGTCTGCAGCCACGCTTCTGAGATCACTCCAAGACCACAGCAAGTCCACAGGCACTGAAGGCGAGGGCCGAAAATTCGACCTTGTCCTGAGTGCGCATGTGAGAGGTGCAGTGCATGGTCTTGTTCACAGAGAAAGACTAGGTTCTTTGTGCACAACTTAATTTATCTGTCTCAGGAATTCACTCCCTTTTTACAATTCACACAGACATCTGCGACTGTCTCCCAACCCAGCCTGTCAGCACACTCCCAGAGGCTAGCGCAGATTAGGCGGAGGAGGAAGAAGACGCGTGAAGACATGTTCTCAGAACTAATGGGCTGCTCCCGAGCCCAGGCAGCCCAGCAGACACAGTGGAGGGAGAACTTGTCACAAATGCACCGAGCAGTCATGGAACGGGAGGAGAGGTGGCATCAGGAGGACCAACAGGCTACTGAAAAGCTGCTTGGACTAATGAGGGAGCAAACGGACACGCTCCGGCGCCTTGTGGATGTTCTGCAAGACCGGAGGCAGGAGGACAGAGCCCCGCTGCAGTCTATCT
>NW_020691146.1:0-1306 GCF_002925995.2 Terrapene triunguis
GGAGCAATTTAATATATTACACCTAGGTAGGGAAGGCTGTGCCTCCCCAAACAGCCTGGCCCCCGCACACTAACTGCTCCCTCAGAATTCCCGACCCATCCAACCCCACTGCTCCTTATCCCCTGACTGCCCCCTCCTGTCCCCTGACTGCCCCGACCCCTATCCACATCCCTGCCCCCTGACAGGTCCCCCCGAGACTCCCACGCCTATCCAACCACCCCCTGCTCCTTGTCCCCTTACTGCCCCCAGGACTCCCTGCCCCTTATCCAACCCCCCAGCTCCCTGCCCCCTTACCATGCCGCTCAGAGTACCAGGACTGGCAGCCATAAGTAATACACTGTAAGTAGCACATTCCTACGGGGAGCAATTTAGTACACTACACCAGCCCTCCATACAGTTTCGGAACCCCAGTGTGGCCTTCAGGCCAAGAAGTTTGCCCACCCCTGTGCTAAGACACCTCAGAATGGTGTTTGCTTTTTTTGCAATAGAGTTACGCTATTGACTCATATTGAGCTTGTGGTTCTCCAATTGCCAGATTTCTTTCTGTAGTACTCCTTCCTAGGCAGCCATTTCCCATTTTGTATGTGCGCAACTGATTGCTCCTTCCAAAATGGAGTCCTTTGCATTTGTCCTTATTGAATTTCATCCTATTTACTTCAGATCATTTTGAATTTTAATCCTATCCTCCAAAGCACTTGCAACCCCTCCCAGCTTGGTATTGTCTGCAAATTTTATAAGTGTACTCTCTATGCCATTATCTAAATCATTAATGAAGATATTGAACAGAACCGGACCCAGAACTGATCCCTGTGGGATTCCACTCGTTCTGCCCTTCCAGCATGACTGTGAACCACTCATAACTACTCTCTGGGAATGGTTTTCCAACCAGTTTTGCACTCACCTTATAGTAGCTCCATCTAGCTTGCATTTCCCGTTTGTTTATGAAAAGGTCATATGAGACAGTATCAAAAGCAGCAGTCAAAAAAGCGAACAGAATGCTGGGAATAATTAAGAAAGGGATAGATAATAGGACAGAAAATATCTTGTTGCCTCTATATAAATTCAGTGTCCTATTTAGAATTGTGTTCATAATCAATATTGAAAGGTGGTCCAGCAAGCAAATGATAAAAAGCCAAAATACAGGATATATTGTAGATCAGGGTTCTCAACCTTTTTCTTTCTGAGGCCCACCCAACATGTTATAAAAACTCCATGGCCCCCATGTGCCACAGCAACTGTTTTTCTGCATATAAAAGCCGGGAACAACATTGGGGGTACAAGCAAGGCAATTGCCCAGTTCCCTATG
>NW_020691147.1:0-9515 GCF_002925995.2 Terrapene triunguis
TTTTTACCAAAAATATTCGGCTTATGAATGAGTATATACGGTAATTTACATTTTCAAATATATTGATTTCTATTACAACACAAAATACAGAGTGTACAGTGCTCACTTTATTTTTTGTTACAAATATTTGCACTGCAAAAAAGATAAATAGTTTTTTTTTCAATTCACCACATACAAAGTACTGTAGTGCACCTTACAAATGTAGATTTTTTTTGTTTTGTTACATAACTGTTTTGTTTTTGACTGCAATGTAAAACTTTAGAGCGTACAAGTCCATTCAGCCAATCTCTTAAGACAAATTTGTTTATATTTACGGGAGATAATACTGCCCCCTTCTTATTTACAATGTCACCTGAAAGTGAAAACAGGCATTGGCATGGCACTTTGGTAGATGGCTTTGCAAGGTATTTATGTGCCAGATATGCTAAACATTCGTATGTCCCTTCATGCTTTGGTCAGTATTCCAGAGGACATACATCCATGATGATGACGAGTTATGCTATATAACGATCCAAAGCAGTGCAGAGTGACGCACGTTAATTTTCGTCATTTGTGTTAGATGCCGCCAACAGAAGGTTGACTTTCTCTTGGTTCGTGTTCTGCAGTTTCCACATTGGAGTGTTGCTCTTTTAAGACTTCTGACACCACGTTCCACATCTTATCCCTCTCAGATTTTGGAAGGCACTTCAGATTCTTAAACCGTGGGTTGAGTGCTGTAGCTATCTTTAGAAATCTCACATTGGTACTTTTCTTTGTTTTGTCAAATCTGCAGTGAAAGTGTTCTTAAATCAAACAACATGTGCTGGGTCATGATCTGAGACTGCTATAACATGAAGTATATGGCAGAATGCGGGTAAAACACAGGGCAGGAGACATACAATCTCCCCCAAGGAGTTGTCACAAATTTTAATTAATGCATTTATTTTTTTAACGAGCGTCATCAGGATGGAAGCATGTCCTCTGGAATGGTGGCCGAAGCATGAAGGGGCATATGAATGTTTAGCATATCTGGCACATAAATACCTGGCAATGCTGGCTACAAAAGTGCCATGCCAATGCCTGTTCTCACTTTCAGGTGACATTGTAAATAAGCGGGCAGCATTATCTCCCGTAAATGTAAACAAACTTGTTTGTCTTAGCGATTGGCTGAACAAGAAGTAGGACTGAGTGGACTTGTAGGCGCTAAAGTTTTACATTGTTTTGTTTTTAAGTGCAGGTATGCAACACAAAAATCTACATTTGTAAGTTGCACTTTCATGATAAAGAGATTGCACTACAGTACTTGTATGCGGTGAATTGAAAAATACTATTTTTACAGTGCAAATATTTGTAATAAAAAATAGTGAGCACTGTACACTTTGTATTCTGTGTTGTGATTGAAATCAATATATTTGAAAATGTAGGAAAACATCCAAAAATATTTATAATAAATTTCAATTGGTATTCTATTATTGTTTTAGTGCAATTAAAACTGCAATTAATTGTGATCTTTTTAATTGCAATTATTAACAATTTTTTTTGATTGTTTTGACAGCCCTAGTAGTTGATAAAATAATACTTGGTCAGTCATTTTGCTGTTAGAGTAAAATAAATAAATAAAACTAAATATTTCCTGTCATTCCATTTAAATATGAATGTGTGTGTGTATATATATCTATATAGAGAGAGAGAGAGAGAAAAAATAAATAATGAATTCACCCTACTGGCTGTATTGGGTAATGTTGATCCCTAATTTGGGTCCTGAACCACTGAAGTCTGAGTATCACTGGTATGAATAACACGAAGCAATTTAGGCATTATTGCCCTGTTTTGCCATGGCATTGCTCCCCACCTCCCCCCCAAAAAAGGTTATGCCTCCAAATTAGCGAGCTCTTAATACAACGTTTTTGCCTTTCAGTCTCCAGGATGTACCAAATCCTGTGACTGCAGGGTTGTGGAAATAGTGATGTTGTTCCCTGGCTCTGCATGTTTTGCTGCTTAAGAGCTTTTTGGCAGGAACAGCCTACTTCTCCTTACAACGGAAAGGGGAATTATCTGATATTGGCATTGGTGAGAAGATAATTTTCTGAAACAGACAAAATGGACATGGCCCCATGTAATATAAATTTAAGTAGAAATGCAGCTTCCAAAGTTGTTCCCTTAAAGTTAATCACTATTTGGGACAGATTTGTGCTTTTCTGTGTTGAGCTGGCTCGTTAAAATCTAATAACTTTGTGGAATTAAACTCCACAATATCAGTGTATGTAAGATAAATAGTTGTAGAGATTGGACACAGTACATAAAATGATTAGGACAAAGGTGAATGACTTTTGCAAATGTGCAAAACTATACTAATGGGATATCAGTTTAATAATCTTTTGTTTTATCTGGCATAAACAATTTTTCTAAATATTTTAGAACTTGCTATTTCCATCATTAGTAGTGTTTGCTTGCTTTGCTCAAGCTGGTGGAAGTAGCAAAGAATGCAGAAAGATGTCTTTGATCCAAACAACTCTGACAATTAAAATTATAATTGTTGACTGTTAAAACCTGAAGTACGGTGTGAGGGACAATACAATTTAAATGAATAAAATCCCTGGAACTCAATTATGGGTTCCCAAAACAATTAATAGTCCCCCAAATCTGGGTTTAAGTGACTTGCTCGGCATCACATAGGAAGTTTTGGTGAGGTGGGAATAGAACTGAGCTCTCCCATGGCATCAAAGAGACATTATTAAGGGCACAAGAGCAAACTATCCCACTGCGTAGGAAAAATAGGAAGTATGGCAAGAGACCACCCTGGCTAAACCAGGAGATCTTCAATGATCTAAAACTCAAAAAAAAGTCCTACAAAAAGTGGAAACTTGGTCAGATTACAAAGGATGAATATAAACAAATAACACAAGTACGTAAGGACAAAATTAGAAAAGCCCAGGCACAAAATGAGATCAAACTAACTAGGGACATAACAGGTAACAAGAAAACATTCTACAAATACATTAGAAGCAAGAGGAAGACCAAGGACTGAGTAGGCCCCTTACCCAATGAGGGAGGAAAGACAATAACAGAAAATGTGGAAATGGCAGAGGTCATTACTGACTTCTTTGTTTCGATTTTCACCAAGAAGGTTGGTGGCGATTGGACGTCCAACATAGTGAATGCCAGTGAAAATGAGGTAGGATCAGAGTCTAAAATAGGGAAAGAACAAGTCAAAAAGTCTTCAAATCACCAGGGCCTGATGAAATCCATCCTAGAATACTCAAGAAGCTGACTGAGGAGATATCTGCGCCGTTAGCAATTATCTTTGAAAAGTCATAGAAGACGGGAGACATTCCAGAAAACTGGAAAAGGGCAAATATAGTGCCCATCTATAAAAAGGGAAATAAGGACAACCCGGGGAATTGCAGACCAGTCAGCTTAACTTCTGTGTAACCAGAAAGATAATGGAGCAAATAATTAAGAAATCAATTTGCAAACACCTAAAAGATAATGAGGTGATACTTAAGTAACAGTCAGCATGTATTTGTCAAGAACAAATCGTGTCAAACCAAACTGATAACTTTCTTTGACAGGGTAGCAAGCCTTGTGGATAGGGGGAAGCAATAGATGTGGTATATCTTTACTTTAGTATGGCTTTTGATACTGTCTCGCATGACCTTCTCATAAACAAACTAGGGAAATACAATCTAGATGGAGCTACTGTAAGGTGGGTGCATAGCTGGTTGGAAAATCGTTCCCAACGAGTAGTTATCAGTGGTTCACAGTCATGCTGGAAGGGCATAACGAGTGGGGTCCCGCAGGGATCAGTTCTGGGTCCGGTTCTGTTCAATATCTTCATCAATGATTTAAATATTGGCATAGAGAGTACACTTATAAAGTTTGTGGATGATACCAAGCTGGAAGGGGTTGCAAGTGCTTTGGAGGATAGGATTAAAATTCAAAATGATCTGCAGAAACTGGAGAAATGGTCTGAAGTAAATAGGATGAAATTCAATAAGGACAAATGCAAAGTATTCCACTTAGGAAGAAACAATCAGTTGCACACATACAAAATGGGAAATGACTGCCTAGGAAGGAGTACTGCAGCAAGGGATCTGGGGGTCATAGTGGACCACAAGCTAAATATGAGTCAAGTGTAACACTGTTGCAAAAAAAGAAAACATCATTCTTGGATGTATTAGCAGGTGTATTGTAAGCAAGTCATGAGAAGTAATTCTTCCACTCTACTCTGCACTGATTAGGCCTCAACTGGAGTATTGTGTCCAGTTCTGGTCGCCACGTTTCAGGAAAGATGTGGACAAATTGGAGAAAGTCCAGAGAAGAGCAACAAAAATTATTAAAGGTCTAGAAAACATGACCTATGAGGGAAGATTGGAAAAAATTGGGCTTGTTTAGTCTGGAGAAGAGAAGACTGAGAGGGGACATAAGTTTTCAAGTACATAAAAGGTTGTTACAAGGAGGACGGAGAAAAATTATTATTCTTAACCTCTGAGGATAGGACAAGAAGCGATGGTCTTAAATTGCAGCCAGAGCGGTTTAGGTTGGACATTAGGAAAAACTTCCTAACTGTTAGAGTGGTTAAGCACTGGAATAAATTGCCTAGGGAGTCTCCATCATTGGGGATTTTTAAGAGCAGGTTGGACAAACGTCTGTCAGGGATGGTCTAGATAATACTTAGCCCTGCCTTGAGTGCAAGGGACTGGACTAGATGACATCTTGAAGTCCCTTCCAGTTCTATGATTCTATTTGCCTGCCTTAATCACAAAGCCATCCTTTTCCCTTCTTGCAGTCCCCTGCCTTGTTCTCTATATATGTTCCTACTTCTATAGTGAATGAGGCAGTGATCCTACAGACAGCCTCATTCACTACACAACCCTGATTCATTCCCTCAGCACCATCCTGTGCACTGTATGAGGCTGAAGCCCGTGGAAGAAATAGTATATGATCATGTAATTAAAGATAGTATAATACATACACAAGGGGGCTGAATTAAGGATGCCTGTGCAATCTACATTATGGCATTTCCTGACTAAAGTGCTTGATTGTAACAACGCTATCATGCACAGTTGGTAGGCTTTGAATCCTGAGCCTTTAGTACAGGAGCACAGTGTAAGACTGATGATAATTTTCTTCTGCAACCAGCTAATATAATCCCTGGGAGAATGGGCTGCTGGGACCATGTGCTAGGTTTGAGGGGGATGCATCTGGGGTGTGTATGTGTGTGGGGGAGAATCTCTCCTACCCCAGGAGGAAGTTATGGATTAAGTGCATAATCATTTTTAGCTTCCCCCCCCCTCCCCCCCAAAACTGATTTATCTGAGCCCAGGAAACATCTGACACTTCCAAAGTATGGTCTCTCCAGAAATGGGAACCATAGCTTCAAGAAAATCCCAAAACCTCTTTTTACTTAATAATTTACTTAAGATCAAATTATGAATTTTCTACCCCATGCCTTCATTGTGTGGTAGATATCGAGAGAATGTGGCTTGGAGATTAGAACATCTCCAATCTGGCAGGTGGGGCACTCTGCTTTAGTAATATCTAGCTCTTATATCACACTTTTCCCCAGCTGATCTCAAAATCCTTTATAAAGGAGGTTGGTATCATTATCCTCATTCCCCAGGGGAAACTGGGGCATGGAGGCAAAGTTACCTGCTTCTGGGTTGGGGGAGGAAAACATCCTGTGCTTTGCTTTTGAAGGCCTTGTCTACACTAGATCCATTTCTCTAAAAGTTCACTGACTAGTAATTTACTACCATGCTATCTAAACAAGTTCTGAGCAGAACTAGATGACACTAGTTAAAATGCCAGTGGGAAGTCAAAGCTAGCTTTCCTACTGTTTGTCGCAACAATGGGAACATTTAAAAAGCTGCCTACTGAACAAATAGGGGAGTGTCTAAAGATAGCGGGGGGCGGGGGGGGGAGGCTGCTACTAGAAGGGAAGGGAGCAGAGATCTCTTCATTCACCAAACTCCCTGTGCTGAGGGAACCAGGTTTTTTTGTTTTGTTTTTCTTGCTGCAGCTCCCTGGGAGACAGCTGCAAACTGTTGGCAAAACTCTCCTCTTTTGCTACAAGCTTCCTCACTAGTTTCTATTCCTGCATATTGAAGACCCTCAGAGTTGATAGTCATCCCCTCACCAATGGGTGAAACCTTTTCTGGCACCCCCGCCAAGGTTATACAGGTTCCTAGAAGAACAGCAGCAACTCACCATGTTAATTGGTAGAATCTTGCTTTGATCTCTTGCTCCAAGTGAGCACACTGGTTGTTTCTAGCATCAGCAAGTGGATTTTTAGATTAAAAGAGCTTTGCTTATCTTTAATGTGACTTTTGTGAGTGAGACGTTCTTTAGTAAGATTCATGTTGTCATTTCAAACAGTTAAACTTACAAAAAAAATTTCAATCTGAATTGAAAAGAGAACACAAGGATATGAATTCCTAAAGTGATTCGCCAAGTTCATTGCAAGCAATGCAGGATTTTTTTATTTCATCTGAGTGTTGCATGCAGTGAGTTCCCTAAGTGACACAGCTGTTGGAATCGTACCACTTCCTTAAACTATACCATAGTTTAGTAGACTGCATCATTGGGAGATTTTAACTTGCTCTAAATCTCTGAATTGTTTTAATTTTATAGCACTCCTGTTGATCTTGGTGAGATGGAGACAGAATCCATAGGAAGTAATTCTACAGAATCTCAAGCAAGCTCTCAAGACAATTATGTAAGTAATATTTTGCCATAATTATTCAACTAAACTATAGTCCAAATTAATAATTAGGGCTGTCAAATGATTTAAATCACAAGATTAAAAAGTCGTGATTAATCAGTTTTAATCACCCTGTTAAACAATAATAGAACACCAATAGAAATTTATTATAAATATTTTGGATGTTTTTCTATATTTTCAAATATTGATTTCAATTACAACACAAAATACAAAGTGTACAGTGCTCACTTTATATTTTTGACAAATATTTTCACTATAATAAAGATAAAAGAAATAGTATTTTTCAGTTCCCCTAAGTAGTCTAAAATGTTGTGACCTCTTGAGCAAAAAACCAGCAGTACAAGAAGGTCTAGCATTCTGTACAGTCTTGCTTCGTCTGATATAGTATTGTTTGTATAGAGCTTTAGTAGACCCTTGAGATGTATCCATATACATAGGTGCAACATCCCAAAGGCAATCTTTTAAAAGGTGGTGTATGTTCAAGCATTCACTAATACTAAGTTATTGAAATTTGGTTTGGATCTGCCTTTAACACATAACATATGATACTTTAGTGAAAATAGGATGGTCTAAATGAAATACAGAAATATTGGAATATGAAGATGAAATATTAAATAGATGAGGTGCACGCTGACCTTAATTTCTTAATCACTAATGTAATTTTCTGTTCTAGGATACCTTTTCTGGCACTCCCACCAAGGTTAGACATGTTGACTATCAGGTGGAAGGCGAATTTGACTTGGAGGCATGTTTGAATGAGCCACTTAAAGACTTCAGTACCGTGAGCTAAATGGTGCTCTGTGCAGGCTGTTTTAGGGGAAACATTCTTTTAAAAAATCGTGGCATGTTAGCCTGATATTCTCAAACTGGATGTTGTTCCCTACCTGTCAATAGTGCAGAAGCTTAAGCAAGTTAAAGGGCTGTTCCCTAATTTGTGGTCTGTCTACATATTTTCTGGACCAAATTTGTGTAAAGAATAGAACTTACGTTGTGTAACTTCCTGTTTGACTTCTAATTTATGTATATCAGATGGTTTTACAAGACTGCTTTTTATAATTATTCAGAAGATGGAACTAGTCATAGAAAAAACAGCCAAAGGCAACACAGCTACCCTCCAGCAAACTTAGTTCTGTAAAACTTCAGGTTGTCATTCATTCTTTAGCTCATTATTGATCTGGACTAGATACTTGAACTACTGATCTAGAAGGAGGGCTCTGTCCTTGTTTCCAGAATCACCCAACCTCTAACTTTCCTTTTGATTTCCCTTAATTGACAAAGATATTTGTGTAAGTGCTTTTTCCACATTTCAAGGTTTTCCTTTTGTCTGATTCATTTTAAAGTAAATTCCTTTCATTTGCAAAAGCTTATTTTGTAATGGTGGGAAAGGACATAATATAAGTTAAATGGTGTTTCAGTATTAAACAAAACAAAACTGAAGTGTGGCAGTGATGCATTAAGAAGCTGTAGCCTAAATTTGGTACCTGTAAATAGTCATGGATAGACATAACTTATCTAACACTTAGAGAAAAATAAACAATATATCTAGGGAAAGTGCTTGATTTGTATTCACTGTTTTTAATGTAAAACTGTTGTAAATGATAACTTTGTACAGACATTCTACTGAAAGCAGTTAATGTTTCTATTGCTTTTGTATGGGACAGTGTTGCTAAAAATAAAAATACATTAAATATTATGAAATATTTACAAGTCATTTTACAAGAAAAAAGTTTTCCTTATGGAAGTCATAGAATGAGATTGCTTGAGCTTTCTTCGAAGTAACAATCTGTCCACATATCTATTCAAGTGACATCATCATAGGACCTAATCACATCAGCCATACCATCAGGGGTTCGTTCACCTGCACATCTACCAATGTGATATATGCCATCATGTGCCAGCAATATCCCTCTGCCATGTACATTGGCCAAACCGGACAGTCTCTACGCAAAAGAATTAATGGACACAAATCTGACATCAGCAGGGCCGGCTCCAGGCACCAGCCCTCCCTTGGGGCGGCACCTGGAGGGGGGCGGTGCTCACCCGGGGAGAGCGGGGCCCTGGCCGGGCTCGCCGCCCGGCGCTCCGGCCGGTCAGGGAGAGCGGGGCCGCGGCCGGGCTCGGCGCCCTCCCCTGCTGCGCTCCCCGCCGGGAGGCAGGGGGCGGCGGGGGGCTTTTTTGCCTGGGGCGGCAAAAAAGCCAGAGCCGGCCCTGGACATCAGGAATCATAATACTCAAAAACCAGTGGGAGAACACTTTAACCTGTCTGGTCATTCAATGACAGACCTGCGGGTGGCTATTTTACAACAGAAAAGCTTCAAAAACAGACTCCAAGGAGAGACTGCTGAGCTGGAATTGATATGCAAACTAGATACAATCAATTTAGGATTGAATAAGGACTGGGAATGGCTGAGCCATTACAAACATTGAATTTATCTGCCTTTGTAAGTATTCTCACACTTCTTATCAAACTGTCTGTACTGGGCTGTCTTGATTATCACTTCAAAAGTTTTTTTTCCTCTTACTTAATTGGCCTCTTAGGGTTGGTAAGACAACTCCCACCTGTTCATGCTCTGTGTGTGTGTGTGTGTGTATATCTCCTCAATATATGTTCCATTCTATATGCATCTGAAGTGGGCTGTAGCTAGAGTGACCAGATGTCCCGATTTTATAGGGACAGTCCCGATTTTTGGGTCTTTTTCTTATATAGGCTCCTATTACCCCCTACCCCCATCCCTATTTTGCACACTTGCTGTCTGGTCACCCTAGCTGTAGCCCACGAAAGCTTATGCTCTAATAAATTTGTTAGTCTCTA
>NW_020691148.1:0-1064 GCF_002925995.2 Terrapene triunguis
GATCTTCTAGTCTGACCTCTTGCACAATGCAGGCCACAGAATCTCACCCACCCACTCCTGTAACAAACCCCTGACCTATGTCTGAGCTAATGAAGTCCTCAACTTGTGGTTTAAAGACTTCAAGGTGCAGAGAATCCTCCAGCAAGTGACCCGTGCCCCACGCTGCAGAGGAAGGCGAAAAACCCCCACGGCTTCTGCCAATCTGCCCTGGAGGAAAATTCCTTCCTGACCCCAAATATGGCGATCAGCTAAACCCTGAGCATGTGGGCAAGACTCACCAGCCAGACACCCAGGAAAGAATAGGTCTTTTGCCTCCACTGCTCCCCTTGGAAGGCTATTCCAGAACTTCACTCCTGTGATGGTTACAAACCTTCATCTAATTTCAAGTCTAAACTTCCTGATGGCCAGTTTATATCCATTTGTTCTTGTGTCCACGTTGGTACTGAGCTTAAATAATTCCTCTCCCTCCCTGGTATTTATCCCTCTGATATATTTATAGAGAGAAATCATATCTCCCCTCAGCCTTCTTTTAGTTAGGCTAAACAAGCCAAGCTCTTTGAGTCTCCTTTCATAAGACAGGTTTTCCATTCCTCGGATAATCCTAGTAGCCCTTCTCTGTACCTGTTCCAGTTTGAATTTATCCTTCTTAAACATGGGAGACCAGAACTGCATACAATATTCCAGATGAGGTCTCACCAGTGCCTTGTATAATGGTACTAATACCTCCTTATCTCTATTGGAAATACCTCACCTGATGCATCCCAAGACCGCATTAGCTTTTTTCACAGCCATATCACATTGGCGACTCATAGTCATCCTGTGATCAACCAATACTCCGAGGTCCTTCTCCTCCTCTGTTACTTCCAAGTGATGCGTCCCCAGTTTATAACAAAAATTCTTGTTATTAATCCCTAAGCTCCTCATTAGACTCATTAAAGACTGAGGCAAAGTATTTGTTTAGATATTGGGCCATGCCTAAATTATCCTTAACCTCCACTCCATCCTCAGTGTTTAGCGGTCCCATTTCTTTCTTTGTTTTCTTCTTATTTATATGGCTATAGAAC
>NW_020691149.1:0-1966 GCF_002925995.2 Terrapene triunguis
TGAGCTTGCGCTGTGCTGATCCGTGCAGGACAAGATGGTAAAATTTGGGGTTTACCCTCCCAAGGGGGGCGAGCACCGGCGTGTTGTGTGCTGGTGAAAGGGTGAGACCGGGAGCGGGTCTGCCATGTCAAGGGATCCCAGGCTGGTGGGTCAGGCGGGCTCAGTGGGACCCCAGTTCCAAGTGGCACCCCAGGGGGAACCTGTCACACCCTCCAGCCCCCCAACGCCTCATCCCCGTCCCCCCGGCTCTGGGGGCCGATCGCCCCCTCCCCCTGGCCCAGGGACCCCCGAACGCACCGGGGTCGTGGAAGGGGACGAGCAGGTAGAAGTCGGGTTCCTCGGGCCCCCCCAGCCGGCGGGTGAGGATGTCGCGGGCCTGGAGCCGGGCGGCGCCGATCTCCTCGCCCATGCTGCCCGTGGTGTCCAGCACGAAGCTGAGCCCCACGGCGGGGCTGATGTCCAGCAGCCTGTGGGGCAGGGGGGCAGAGACGGACACTCAGTCACAGGCGGGGCCCACCCAGGAGGAAACGTGGGTGGGGGGCGACGTTGCGAGGGATGGGGCCAAGCAGGGGGACGTGACCCTGGATCCAGATGTGGGGGCTGGGGCCGAGTTGGGTGTGGGGGCCGGGGCCGAGCGGGGGGACGTCACCCCAGGATCCGGGTATGGGGGCCAGGGCCAAGTAGGGGGACGTCACCCCGGATCCGGGGATGGGGCCGATACAGGTGTGGGGGGCAGGTGGACATCACCCCACGAGCTGGGTTTGTGGGATAGGGCCGATCCGGGGGGGGGTCTGAGCGGGGGAGGGGCGGAGGGGTCGCAGTGGGGGGCTCTCACCTCATGAATCGCTTGTCGTGGGCCAGGTCCCGCCGCAGGTCGCGCAGGAACCGGGCCGAGGCCTCGAGGGCCAGGCCGGCCGCCGGGCCGTGCAGATAGTGGTGCGGGGAGAAGAGGGGGGACGAACTGTCCTTGTTTATCCCCCCTTGGGGGTCCTGCAGGCGGCTGCTGTCGAACTGCCCCCCGTGGCTGCATTTCCCTGCGGGCGGGGGCACGGAGGAGATGGGGTCCAATTAGCCGCCCTGCTCCCCTAAATCTGCCCCCCAGGGCCCCCCAAAACCCCTCCCCATTAAAATCTCCTCCCACATTGTCCTGCCTGTTTTTTGGGGTCACCCCCTCTGATGCCCCCCATTACCCCAATATCATCAACCCCAATCCTGCTCCCCTCGCAAAGGCACCCCCAATTATTGGGGTCACTGTCTTTGCCCCCCAAACCCGTTCGCTCTCAGTATTATTGGGTGCTCGTCGCCTGCAGCAGAACTCAGCGGCATCCCCGTAAATTATTGGGGTCCTGCCCTCTGCCCCCCCAACCTAACCAGGAACCCCAAATCAGCAAGCTTCATAGCCCCCCCCAGACATTGGTATCACCCCTTAAAATCTTGGGGGCCCCTCCCTGATGCCTTGGCACACACCAGGCATGCACCCCAATAAGCCCTCCCCCTGGGGGGGTCACAGCCCCCCTTTGTTCTCTCCGCACCTGCAAACTGTTGGGGTGCTGGTCAATGCCGCGGCCCCCCAAGCTGTGGGCAATCGGGGGCTGTGCAGGGGGGAGGAACGGGAGGGTCTCCCCTACCCGTGGAGAACGGTCACCCCCAAACCGGGCCCAGCCGAGCCGTACCGGGCGGTTTCTCCGGCTCGGAGCCGAAATACCCGCTGGTCAGTAGCCCGCGCTCCCGGAGCGAGCCCAGGAGGTTCCCCTCGCACGTCCAGCCGGTGCAGGAGCAGCAGGTCCGGACGTCGGCTGCGGGAGAGACGGGGAAAGGGGGGTCCGAAGGTGGGTCCGGCCGGACGCCTGGGTTCTATCCCCAGCGCAGCCCCGGAACCTCCCCTCCCCCGGGCAAGTCGCCGCTCCGTGCCTCAGTTTCCCCAGGAGAAAGGAGGAGAAATGATCTGTGTTACAACTGCAAGACA
>NW_020691150.1:0-1810 GCF_002925995.2 Terrapene triunguis
TCAGTACAGACGTGCCTTGCCGTGCTGGTTTTGCCCACACCTGATCTCCGAGTTGTGCCTGGCTCCCTCCGTATCCTGGTTCCATTTGCTGGCTCCATTGGTGCGTTTGCTGGGACAGGTTGAGCTTGGCAGTGGCTTTCATTGTCCTTCCCCCCCCACCCCCCTTGAAACTCTGGCGAGCCCCTGGGTGTCGCTTGGCCCCGGCGTGTGGGACCAGGGCAGGGGTTCTGAGCCCCCGTGGGTCTGCGGACTGTGTCTAAGGGGTCCGCGAAAGACTTAGACTGAAAACTGACGCAACAGAACTGAACTATAGATACAGACAGTAGATTTCCAGAGGGGGCCGCACCTGCATTCGAAATGAAAATGAAAAGAGGTTGAGAACCACTGGGCTGGGGGATATTTCCCGCCCTGCGGCCCCCGGGCAGGGCGGAGTCGGCGGTTGGGGTGCCCATCGGTTTGGTGGGCGCTGGCGAGGAGCTCCCGGCTGTGGCAGCAGGTCGCCTTCGGCCCAGCGGGGCGGCTGTTCCACAGGAAGGACACACGTCTCAGTAACAGGAAAGAAGCAGCAAAAGGAAACAGAAGCGATACATTATTGATGGGGCCGTTTGCTGCTGCTATATTCGGAGAGCAGCTCTTGAGCACTCAGCCACCCGGCACTGAGCGGGGGAGAATGCGCGCGGTGACTGGCCTGGGGAAACACTGAACCCCGCGTTGCCCTCGTGGGGGACGGAAAAGCCAATTTTAAAATAAATGTTTATAGTTTATGGAGTTAACATTCTCCAGTGGTTCGAGCCGGGGTGTCTGGGAGCCAGGACTCCTGGGTTCTGTCTCTGGGAGGGGAGTGGGGTAGAAATGGGGGGGGGGGGCTGAGAGCCAGGACTCCTGGGTTCTGTCCCAGCTCTGGGAGGGGAGGGGGGTAGAGCAGAGAACTGGCAATCGGGTTCCTGGCTCTGGCCCTGACGGGCAGTGTGACTCTGGGTGAGTGATGTGCCTCAGTTTCCCCTTGTGTAGCCTGGCGGTGGTGCTGCTCACACTGCGGGCGTGAGGATTAGCAGATGGGTGCTGATGGCCTGAGGTGGAAGTTGTACTGGGTTTGCAGGAGGCCAGGGTCTGTTCCCATCTATGTGTGGCTCCTGGGCTGACGTGACCAAAAAGCTCCCAGAGAAACCAACATAAATGAGGGGGAAACGTGCACAGTCCCGGGACGCTGGCCCAGCCAGACCACCCTCCCACCCCCTTTCTGTGTGGAGATAGCCAGAGCGGACCGGCTGGTGAGATGAGCCTGAGGCTGGGAGACTGGGCAGAAACCGAGAAAATCCAGGTCGGGAGCTGTCAAACCCAGAGGTTTTGGGTGACTCGCCCGGGCCATGGGCCGCTGAGCTGCAGGTGCCTCTACCCCGCTCGCAGGAGCAGCGTGCAGTGCCTGGCGTGAGTCAGAAATCCAGAGAATGGCAAAGACCTGCTACAGGCTGTCAAAAGACCCACTCGCCACGGGGGGCTGAGCCATCGATTTCTGCAGAATCTGACTTTTAACGTTTTTTAAAAAAACCCCAACGTTTCTGGCCCTGGTGTTTTGGGAGCAGCTGTCCCCGTGGGCGAGCAGCGTAACAGTGCAGCGATACCTGCCGGAGACTGCAGACAAGGGCTCCCAGCCCCGCTGCTGCCCTGCCAAACTGGGAGTGAAATTCACCGGGCTCCGGGCAGTTTCAGGCGGCTCTGCCAGGCATTGTGCCCAGCAGGGAAACTGTCAGGCATCAGGTCGGTTTCACCCTGGCCTCACTGCCAAGGGGTGAAGCTCTGGACCCAAAGG
>NW_020691151.1:0-1277 GCF_002925995.2 Terrapene triunguis
TGGTTACTATGGCTTAGCAGTCTAAGTCTTTACTGAAAGTCAACAGGATTTAGTCTCCTAAGTCACTTTTGATGTTTGCTTAAGTGTTTTTTTAAAAAGTTACCTGATTGTTACTCAGATAAAATGCAGATAGAACAAGGTGCTTTACACATTTAGGTTGGGATTTTCAAAGGGGGCAATGTACACAATAAACACCCATCTCCCATGACATTGCTATGAGAGTTTGGCACCTAACGTTCTTAGCCTTCTTGGAAAAGCCCACACCATGGAAGCATGAAGGTCAGAGACCTGAGATTATAAAGTGCAAATAGTTACTTCCCAAATCCTTGACAAGTTTAAGGGTCATGTGGATGTTCAGTGCCACAGCAATTATACATATTAGATAATCTTGTACCAGAACTACAGGCCTCTATTTGGTCTGTTAGAGCATTTGATAACCAACAGAACAGGACAGATTCCATCTCATAAAGGATAGTGTTATACATTCACACTAGCCAATTCATGGTCTGATTTGGGTACAGTCAATATAATCATTTCAGTTGTATGTATTACAATATATTCTGCATCTTCACTCCAAAAATGTCCTTTTTCACCATGTAGTTTTTGACATACTATCACTTCTTGCTCTGAAGGAGTTTTTGTTCCAGCCTTAACGGAAGAATACAAAGTTGCACTTATTTCTGAAAGCAAAACAAACTAGAAAACTGTTATTCCCAGTCATCTCCTAGTATAAATTGCTCCCTAATCGTGTAATAAGGTCTCATTCCAATTTAACACCGGTGTGAATAATTGTGTGTCACCAAAGCTTTGTTGTTCATAATGCCCAAATGTGGAATATTTGTGGCTCACATCATTGTATTTTGGAAAAAGAGGTTTCTTTTTTTGTTTTGTTTTTTAATTAATCTCTGGCAAAACTATTGCAGACAGGGATGAAATTCCATTGAAGGATACATGTCTAATCTGAAAATTGACTATAATACTGGAATAGACCTGAAGCTTATCATACTGTGGCTTAAATATTTAATTCCAAGTTTATTGACGCTTAATCATTTAAGGAATATTTTTAACTGAAATCACAGGTTTAAAAACAATTACTGTCTATTTGCCTTTCCCTGTGATCAGCTGCCATTTAGATATCATTAGGAAGGCTACATAAAACATTGGCTACGTTAGCCTCGGATTCCCCTGATGACCGTTATACAGTAAGGCCACCCCTTCCGCAGCCTTCAGCCTCTGCTATCCCTAGTATCCATGCTACAGCAGAGCTGCCCCTTTCC
>NW_020691152.1:0-4113 GCF_002925995.2 Terrapene triunguis
GACTCCCCTCACTTCACACAGCCCCTAGCTACCCCCTCCCTTCACCCTAAGCAATTTTCAAACTGTTTGAACTGAGTCCCCCCTTAGAGTTATATTTTTTGGTTGCGTCCCTCCACAGCCCAGACAGGCTGGGTGGCCTCCTGAGTGAGACGGGGTGGAGGTGGCGCTGCCTCCCTGGACCCTGCTGGACTTGAGCCCCGCCAGTCCTTGCCCCCCAAATATAAGTAAAACTATGCCTATGCCCAAGCCCCCCCGGCCTGGATCCCCGAGTTCCCTTCCCACCCCTGCTGGGCCCTGGTGTTTTTATAGCATGTTGAGAAGGGCCTCAGCAAGAAAAAGGTTGAGAACCCCTGCTCTACAGGCCACAACAGATGGCTGGTGCCTACCCATACTGGGGGAGGGAGGGCACAAGCTAAAGAGGAGGACATGTGACCACCCCACATCTCCCCTGCCCAGTAACCCCTCCCACCCTGCGCCCAGGGCCGCAGCGCTCTCCCCACCCCATGTTACCTGCAGGGAGGGAGAAGGGCTCTGTCCTTCTCTCCCTGCACCTCCCCCCTAGCATGTTTGGCTGCTCTCCCTGGCAGCTGGGTGGGGAGTGGGATGGAGCCACTTCTGCCTGAGAGAGCCTGGCTGGGAGGCAGAGCTCTCTCAGGCAGAAGTGGTTCCGTCCCGCTTTCCCTCCGCCCCCCCCCTCCCCGCTGCCAGGGGAGAGGCGCGGGGAGAGAAGGACAGAGCCCCCCTCTCTCCTCACCCCAAGCAGGCCAATGTGGGGGGTCATTTGATGCCCCGATGCCCTCCCCTACGCATCGCCTTTGTTTGAAATCCACTGCCCATCCTTTCGGTATTTATACCTGCTCCTGTATTTTTCACTTCATGCATCCGATGAAGTGGTTTCTAGCCCTCAAAAGCTTATGGTCAAATAAATGTGTTAGTCTCTAAGGTGCCACAAGGACTCCTCGTTGTTTTTGCTTTAATCTAGTTATGATCAAGCCTTTGGCCTGGTGCAAATACTCCTATTGATCTCTACAGAGATAAGTCAGAGAGACAGACATTTGTGGAAGATCTTCACAGACAGGCTGCAAATGTCCTGGAGAAACGAAGATGAAGATTTTGCCAGCCCAGTAACCTAGCAAAAAGATATGGAAGAAAACTAATCCACTATTAATGCCCTACTTAACTTTTTGCAATATTAGGTTTCCACTGCAATTTTGACAGTGGGAGCCCCGCCCTGCGCAGGGCTGACAGCGGGAGCCCCGGATGCCCCGGGGCTGAGAGCAGGAAACCCTGCTGTCAGCCCAGCAGCCACTGTCAGCCCAGGTGGCCAACAGCGGGAGCTGTTGCATTCGTGCTGTCAGCCCCAGGCCCCTGCTCTCAGTCCTGAGAGGCCGACAGCAGGGGCTCCCACTCTCAGCCCCAGGTGGACAGTGTCAACCTCGGGCGGCCAACAGCGGGAACCCTGGTCTCAGCCCTGTGTTCCCACTATCAACCCCAAGTCTCTGCTCTGAGCCCTGGGCAGCCAACAGCAGAAAAGAAATAATGGACTTTATTACTGCTTATAATAAGGTTCATTATTACTTTTCCACAATTTTCCATGGTTTGTCTGCAACTCACCTGCAATTTTTTGATAATCATCCTGCAATTCAAGTAGGACCTTATCCACTATTCAACATCCACACAGCCAAACAGATACGTTTATTGGTCTACGCCCTAACAGATCATAAAGAGGTACTCAAGGTGAAATGGGATGAGAAAGGTATAGAAATGCTGTCCGACAACAAAAATCGCTGTGATCTGATTTCTGAAAATACCTTTAACTTCTCCATTGCATAACTGAAAAGTTAAGGATTCTCTCCACCCTAATAAGATTCCGCTCTACTCATAAGAGCTCTTAAGTACCACAGTTTCCCATAAAACTGGGTGACTGGGCAACAAAATGGCAGATGAAATTAAATATTGATAAATGCAAAGTAATGCACATTGGAAAACATAATCCCAAGTATACATATAAAATGATGGGGTCTAAATTAGCTGTTACTCAAGAAAGAGATCTTGGAGTCACTGTGGACAGTTCTCTGAAAACATCCACTCAATGTGCAGCGGCAGTCAAAAAAGCTAACAGAATATTGGGGATCATTAAGAAAGGGACAGATAAGAAGACAGAAAATATCATATTGTCTCTATATAAATCCATCGTTCACCCACATCTTGAATATTGCGTGCAGATGTGATCGCCCCATCTCAAAAAAGATATATTGGAATTGAAAAAGATTCAGAAAAGAGCAACAAAAATGATTAGGGGTATGGAACAGCTTCCGTATGAGGAGAGGTTAATAAGACTGGGACTTTTCAGCTTGGAAAAGAGACGACTAAGGGGGGATATGATAGAGGTCTATAAAATCATGATTGGTGTGGAGAAAGTAAATAAGGAAGTGTTATTTACTCCTTCTCATAACAGAAGAACTAGGGGTCACCAAATGAAATTAATAGGCAGCAGGTTTAAAACAAAAGGAAGTATTTCTTCACACAAGGCACAGTCAACCTGTGGAACTCCTTGCCAGAGGATGTTGTGAAGGGCCAAGACTATAACAAGGTTCAAAAAAGAGCCAGGATGGGCAGGGATGGTTTCCCTAGCCTCTGTTTGCCAGAGAATGGATCACTTGATGATTACCTGTTCTGTTCATTCCCTCTGGGGCACCTGGCATTGGCCACTGTCCAAAGACAGGATACTGGGCTAGATGGACCTTTGGTCTCACTCAGTATGGCTGTTCTTACATTCACAGACACCATATGTGAAATCCTGGCCCCAGGAAGTCAATGGGAGTATTGCCATTGATTTCAACGGGGCCAGGATTTCACCGCAAGTCCCTATAATACAGTTTTCTGACTACACAAGCCACTAAAGAGTATATACCACACTCAGATATATAGGAATTTGACATAAGTACTAGAAGTTCAGTTGTTTCTTTTATATGTACAGAGTGTAGAGGTATTAGGCCAAGTTTTCTGTTACTAACGTGGCAGGGCTCCATTGACTTCAATAGAGCTATACAAGTTTGAAATAGAATGTGGCTAGTTTTAAGACTAGAATACTGCATGATTTTGCACTGCATCTCTGTATGGAAGAGCAAAATCAGAAGAATAAAGTAATAAAACAGATTGCTGCCTCAGCAGTCTTGGGATTGCACTAATACCGCTGTGGCTTTCTAAATTCAAAATGGTGCCAACACATTGGCAGAGAGCCCTAAAATGGTGCAAAGAATACCCAGGGTGTCACAGATATTTACAAATGCATTTCTCTACCTCTACATGAGAACTGTGACAAAGCAAATGCAATAAATTTCAAGCATTGTTTTACCACTTTCTGGGGGATTTCCAAGTAGTTGAGAAATATTAGAAGCAGCTGCTGAAACACTCCAGCAGTATGAGACGTGCTGCAGAGGTTGGGCCCACACAGTGTCTGCTTGGCATAGATCAACATCACACGTAAATGCTAAAGAGAAATATAAAATGTGACAAAGTCAGACCAGACAGCTATAAGAGTTGTGGAAGTCAGGTATATCAGCCCTAGAATGGTGAAGGCCCTTTTCCTATTAACTGAAAAGAGGTTACCTTAGGTCAGCTAGGGGCAACTGAGTCCAATTAAGGGCTGCCTGTGACCTTTAAACTCCCCCACCACCTGGCAACAGGGAGGAGAGATGAAAGACAAGTAGCAGCAGAGAAAAAAGGCTTCTCTTCTCCATATAGGGGAAGCTACTAAGCTCACTGACCGGGGAAGGACTGGCATCCAGAAGCCAGCATAACAAGGCAACACTGCTGAGAGGGGGCAGGGAGAAGTATTCCCTTTTTGTGTTATGAATTTGTTTCTTTCGTTTGGCTGAAGAGTACTGCTTGAGCCTACTCTGAGGCCCACCTTGTAATTATTGAAAAATAAATACAAGTGAGAAATAGAAAAAAAATCTCTGGAGTGGGACTGATTGACTCCAGGCCCTTCCACTGCTAGAGGAGGAAATGCTGGACCCAGTGAGGTAAAGGAAGTGCAGTGCCACAAGAACAAATTTGCTTCAAATTAGGGTTACCATATTTAACAAATAAAAAAAGAGGACCCTCCAC
>NW_020691153.1:0-654 GCF_002925995.2 Terrapene triunguis
GGGGGGCGCCAGCCTGGCCCGGCCCCGCAACGGCTCCCGCGAGCGGCCGCCCGACGGTTGCGGCAGCTGCCCCGGGGTGGGGGGCGGGGCTTCGGCTCGGCCCCTGTCCCCTCTGGCCGGCCTCGTTCTCACTCCAAGATGGCGGCGACCAGCGACCTCCTTCTGAGAACAAGATGGCGGCGCCCGTGGCGGGGGGGCCGTTTCCGCCAGCTGCAGCCTCGTTCTCGCCCCAGCATGGCGGCCATTGTGAATGGGGCCGATCGGGCTGCACCAAGAGCGGGGTTCGAGCCCCGGCCCCGCACCCGGCGGGCCCCAACCTCCCCCCTGGGGTCGGGCAGAAACCAGCCGCTGCTCCAACCCCCAGCCCCTCCCTTCCAGAGCTGGGGAGAGAACCCAGGAGTCCGGACTCCCAGCTCCCCCCGCCCCACTCTCACCCAGTTCCCTCCCCCAGAGCATTGTGGGAGATGTAGTTCCCTCCTCCCCTCCCCGCAGGGCATTAAGGGAGATGTAGTTCACGCCTCTCCCTCCCCATGGGGCATTGTGGGAGATGTAGTTCCCTCGTTCCCCTTCTTCCCTCAGAAATCCCATGACCTCTGACCTCCCCTTCATACCCTCTCTGCATCCTGACCTGTGACCTCTGACTTGGGCGGGGGG
>NW_020691153.1:754-9808 GCF_002925995.2 Terrapene triunguis
GGGGGGCTGAGGGGCTGGGGAGGGGAGCGCTGGGGGGCTGGCTGGGGGAGGGGAAATCAGAGGGCTGAGTGGTAGGGGGGCCAGGGAGGGGAGTGCTGGGGGGGCTGGCTGGGGGAGGGAAATCGGGAGGGCAGGGTTGCAAGGGGGCCAGGCAGGGGAGTGCTAGGAATTGGCTGGGGGAGGGGAATCGGAGGGCTGAGTGGTAGGGGGGCCGGGGAGGGAAGTGCTGGGGGGGCTGGCTGGGGGAGGGGAATCGGGAGGGCTGGGTTGCACGGGAGCTGGGGGGCCGGGGAGTGCTTGGGGGCTGGCAGGGGGGAGGGGAATCTGGAGGGCTGGGTTGCTGCGGGGCCAGCGCTGGGGGGTCGGCTGGGGGAGGGGAATCAGGAGGGCTGGGTTGAAGGGGGGCTGAGGGGCCGGGGAGGGGAGCGCTGGGGGGCTGGCTGGGGGAGGGGAATCGGGGGGCTGGGTTGCAGGGGGGCCAGGGAAGGGAGCCCCCCCTGCACCAAGGCGAGCGACACCCCCTGCAGAGGTTCCCAGCTGTGTTTATTCCCACGCCCCGTAGGGCCAGACAGATGTGCCGTGGTATGGGGGTGTGGGGTGACACCCCCAAAACTCCCCCCAACGATGCCATGGGCTGAGGGTCCTGGGGGTGCGAGCGGAGGCCAATCTCCAGGCCAGCCAGCGGGCGGCGTGGGGTGGGGGGCCCCTGGGGGGCAGCAGGGGGGCGCCTCCCCTCTCCGTCCTGGCAAGCTGCCGCAGCTGGGCACAGATGAAGTGCAAGAGGCCAGAGACATCGCACAGCAGGACGGCCTCGGGAGGTCCCGGGTCCTGGGGGGCGCTGGCCTGGGCGGAGAGAGAGAGATGGGGTGAGGGCGGGGAGCGCAGTCCCAGGGGATTCTGGGACGGATCCCAGGTGGGGGCAGGGAGGGACTCACCCTCCGGCACCGGACCCAAAGCAGGCCCAGAGCCAGGCCGGCCCCCGCCGCGGCTAGACGCACCCAGCGCAGCGGGACGCAGGGACAACGGGTACGGGGTGGCGGGGGCGGTGGCGCCCCCGGGCCGGGCACCGGCAGCTGCTCCCCCACCCGGCAGCGCGGGGGCTGGGCCCAGCCCAGCGCCGACAGCCCGGAGAGCAGAACCACCAGCACCCCCTGCACCCACATGGCGGCCTGGCTCCGCGGCGCCGAGCCCAGGAGTTCTAGCGCTCCGGCCCCATTGTGAGGCGGGGCAGGAACCCAGCGACCCAAGGGGGCTGCGGGTCGGGAATGAGGAGAACCGGCAGAGCCGGTGCTGGGAGAGGAGTGAGGGCCAGTGGGTTAGAGCAGGGGGGCTGGGAACCAGGACTCCTGGGTTCTCTCCCCGGCTCTGGGAGGGGAGTGGGGGCTGGTGAATCAGAGCAGGAGTCGGGGGCGGGCTGCACTGGCTGGTCACCCTTTTTCTGTTACATTTTCCAAATCTCTCGGTGCCCCTCTCTCCCTCCCGACCCGCAGCCCCCCAGCTCCCCGCCCCAGAGAGGGGATGTGGGGTCGGCGTTTCCATGTGCACGGGGGAGGACCTGGGGCCCGGGCTGAGCCCTCCAGCAGGAGGAACCTCTACAACGTCCCTCCTCCACCCCCCTGCTACATGTTGCCCCAAAGATGCTTAATGAAGGGGGGATCCAGCCCCTGCCCCCCACCACCACGTGGGCGCACAGCTGATGTCCTGGCTGGTCCCCAGCCCCATGAACAAGACGTTCTTTATCCGCTGCCTCCCCCACCCCGGGGCGGCTGATGGTCAGTCCCCATTGTCCTGCCTCGGCTGGAACAGGGTGTCCGTGGGGGAGGGGGGAGGAAGGGGGGACCGGGAATAGAACAAACATCTTTGTTCCCCCGGCTTCAAACGCCAACACCAAGTGTCCCGCCGCAGCTGGTACCCAAGGACCCCTCGCCCGGCGCGGAGACGCGCCCACCTCTGGGGCAGGGCGGCCGGTTACCCGGGGATACCTCGCCCAGCGCTGAGACGCGCCCACCTCGGGCGGGGGGGCCGGTTACCCGGGGACCCCTTGCCCAGCCGTGAGACTTGCCCACCTCTGGGGCGGGGTGGCCGGTTACACAGGGACCCCTCACCCGGCGCGGAGACGCGGCCACCTCTGGGGCGGGGGGGCCGGTTACCCGGGGACCCCTTGCCCGGCCCTGAGACTTGCCCACCTCTGGGGCGGGGCGGCCGGTTACACAGGGACCCCTCACCCGGCGCGGAGATGCGGCCACCTCTGGGGCGGGGCGGCCGGTTACACAGGGACCCCTCACCCGGCAATGAGATGCGGCCACCTCTGGGGCGGGGCGGCTGGTTACCTTCACAGCAGTTTAGGACAGGAAGTGGAGTGGAGCCGTGACCCAGGGGCTCTGCTGGATTCTCTCTCTCTCCAGTTGACGTGGTCGGGGGCGCAGTGGGCAGCACGGGGCCACCGGAGCTGGGATTTTGGGTCTTCGCGCCCCACGGGCTGGGTTGGGACCTTTCCCCAGCAAAGGGATCAGGGCTGGAATGTCAGATGGCACCAGAGCCCCCTGCTGGGCCCCCACCCGGTGCCCCCGGCCCCCCAGCGCAGCGCCCACACACAGACGCAGGCTCGGCTGCTGCTGCTATTTTAATAACCTGAAATACTAGAAAAGTTTCTTTATTACAAATTATTACTATTGCCACCACCGTCCCGTCCCGTCCCCCCCCCGCCCCCTGGGGGGCCCCCCCCCCCCCCCCCCACGGCCCAGGCCCCTTCGTCCACGTGGCCAACAGCCCCCCCCAGCTAGTCCTGGGGGGCTGCCCCTGCCCTGGCCACTCCAGTCCCTCTGCTTTGGGCAGAACCATGCCCACCCCTGCTGAATTAAAGCCCCCACCCTGAGCAGCTGCCCCCCACCCAGAGCCAGGAATCCTGGTGCCCACAGTCCCCCTGCTCTGACCCACCGGACCCCACTCCCCTCCCAGAGCTGGGGAGAGAACCCAGGAGTCCTGGCTCCCAGCCCCCCTTCTCTAACCCACCAGCCCCCACTCCCCTCCCAGAGCCAGGGAGAGAACCCAGGAGTCCTGGCTCCCAGCCCCCCTGCTCTAACCCACCAGCCCCCACTCCCCTCCCACAGTCGGGGAGAGAACCCAGGAGTCCTGGCTCCATCCCGTCTCTCAAGGCACGTGCTCTGTTAGTAGCCACCCCCAGTCCGGCGAGGCCCCTGCAGCTCCCTTCACATGTGCGGGATCGTAGCGTGCGGTCGCCCCGGTGGTGGTCAGATCGTGGGGCGGCGGAGCTGGGCCAGCTGCTCGGGGCTGGCCAGGGAGCGCAGGAGCCCGTTCTCCCATTCCAGGGCCGCGTTGCGCTCGGCCAGCTCCTTGATCTGCTCCCGCAGCACCTCCACCTCCTCCCGCACCGCGAACATCAGGTGGCTCTTCACCAGGTCCTGGGGGGCAGGGATGGGGGTCAGCGCCCGGAGCCACTCCCCTCCCAGAGCCGGGGGAGAACCCAGGCGTCCTGGCTCCCAGCCCACCCTGCTGTAACCCACCAGCCCCCACTCCCCTCCCAGAGCCAGGGAGAGAATCCAGGAGTCCTGGCTCCCAGCCCCCCTGCTGTAACCCACCAGCCCCCACTCGCCTCCCAGAGCCGGGGAGAGAACCCAGGAGTCCTGGCTCCCAACCCCCCCATCCTCTAACCCACCAGCCCCCACTCCCCTCCCAGAGCCGGGAGAGAACCCAGGAGTCCTGGCTCCCAGCCCCCCTGCTCTAACCCACCAGCCCCCACTGCCCTCCCAGAGCCGGGGAGAGAACCCAGGAGTCCTGGCTCCCAGCCCCCCTGCCCCATCACTCACCATGGCCTGTTCGATCTTGTTGTCGATGGCGATCATGCTGCTGCCCGAGCCACTGGGGGGCAGAGACAGACGGGGACTGAGAGACAGAACCACAGGGCTTGGTGCCCCTCCCTCCGGACCCACAGCCCCCCGCCTGGCTGGTGCCCCTCCCTCCTGACCCACAGCCCCACCGGTGCCCCTCACTCCGGACCCACAGCCCCCCGCCCAGCTGGTGCCCCTCACTCCCGACCTGCAGTCCCACCGGTGCCCCTCACTCCCGGCACTTTATATCACGGGGAACCAGCTCCCCAAATTGGGCTTTTTGCCTCCAATTGTGCCCCTGCCCCCCAGAGCTCCCCAAACTCTGCCCTAAAGGACCCCAAAGTCACCCCAACACCTGGGCCGGGATGCCCCGACACTGCACCCCTAAACCTCACGCCAGAGTCGTACTGAGCCCCCCCAAAACTCACCCTGAGCCCCCGACCCTTGTCCAACCCAACCCCCCAAATACATCCGGGATCCAGCCACCCCCAAATACAGCCTGAGCCCACCGCCTGCCCCCCCCCACTCATCAACCCCTGGCTGCCCCCCTGAGACGCAGCCCCTTGGATCCTGCCCCCCCCACAGGCGCAGCCCGGCCATGACCCTGCCCCCCAGGGGGGCAGCCCCCGAGCCCTCCGGTACCTGTGGAAGATGAGCAGCAGGGAGAGCAGCGTTTTGTCAATGTCTCGGCGCCCGGCGCCCGGCCGCCCCCGGCTCTGGGACCCCGGGGCCCCCGGCTTGGCCCGGGCGGGGGATGTGCCCCGGGAGGGAGCCGGGGAGGCACAGCCCCGGCGCCGGGAGCGGGCGGGGTCCCCGGTGTCCGGGAGGGAGCAGCACCCGCAGCCGCGGGGCTCCCGCTGCGCCTCGAAGGAGCTCACCCGGGACTTGACCGAGATGCCCGGCAGCTCCAGCGCCATGGGGGCCCGACTCCCCTGGGACCCTCCAGAGCCCGATTCCCTGAGCCACCGGGATCCCAGCTGTGGGGGCAGAGCCCCTGGGGGTTGGGGCAAAGGGACCCTGGCTTGCAAGGGAGGCAGACGCCGAGGTGCCCAGCTCTGCTGTGGCACCACCACCCAGCTGTTCTGCCAGCCAGCGGTGCCCAGCCCCCGGTCATTCACTCCCATTGGCCAGGCACCGCCCCCCTTTCCTGGAGGTGGGGGGACTGCCCACATGGAGAGTGTGGCACCATGCCCAGCTAGCTGTCGAGAAAGCCCCCCCCTCTCTAACCACCAGCCCCCACTCCCCTCCCAGAGCCGGGAGAGAACCCAAGAGTCCTGGCTCCCAGCCCCCCTGCTCTAACTCACCAGCCCCCACTCCCCTCCCAGAGCCGGGGAGAGAACCCAGGAGTCCTGGCTCCCAGCCCCCCCTGCTCTAACCCACCAGCCCCCACTCCCCTCCCAGAGCCGGGGAGAGAACCCAGAAGCCCTGCCCCCCTCCCCGACTTTAATCCCCTCCAGCTAGATAGTTTAAGGATCTGTTGCCACCTAGTGGCGAGTGGTGATATAGCTCCCCGCTCAAGCCCTGCCGGTGCCCCTCAATCCTGACCCGCAGCCCCTGCTAGCCCGGCCCTGCCCTCCGCCCCGCTCTGCCAGTGCCCCTCACTCCCGGGTTCTGCTGGGAGCACTGGGGGCAGTTTGTTATTGTAGGGTCTCTCAGAGACTGCTGGACTGTACAGCCCGCCTTGGTAGTGTCAGGGGGCTTTGGGAGCACTCGCTCGTTATTGTAGGGTCTACCAAAAGAAAGGCATAACCCGTGCAGAGGTTTGTTGTTGTAGGGTTTCCCTGATTTGCTTCCCTGCCCCCCACCCTGCGCCCCCCTCCCCTGCTGACGGGATCCCTCCCCGATTCCCCCCCACCCCGGATCCATGAGGCACTACTGAGTCACATCCGCTGCCAGCCGTTCAAATGCAACTTCCCCCCCTCAGCTTCCTTCCTCTTCCACTGAGAACGTCCGCCCCCCGGCCTGCCCCCCGCCAGCCTCAGCACTGCAGCCCCCTCCCCCCGCCCCAAAACCCACTCCTCGGCAAACTAGGAAGTCCCGCCCTCCACCAGGCGCAGCGGACAGGAAATCCCGCCTCACCTTTCATCATCGCTGTCCTGGTGGCCCCCCATAGCAAACATGGAGCGGGCCAGCCCTCCAAAGGGGTCTGACCCCCTCCGGACAGGGCTCCCTTCCCGGAAGAACGGGGGGGCTGGGGATGAGGGGCGGGAGCCTCGGGGTGGCACCTGGGAAGGAGAGCCAGAGTTAGAGATGTGGCCTGTCCCCTCCGGGGTGGGGCACTGGCTGGCTATGGGGTGAGATGGGGACACGGAGGGGGAGGTTAGCAGCTGGGGGGTTGGGGGTCAGGGCTCAGAAATTCCCACAATGCACCTCACCACATTACGGCACAGGAGAGGGTGGTCCTCACCCACCCACCCCCAATAAACCTCAGCCCTGCCAGCATCCAGTGGCAGGGAGTTCCGCAGGCCAACGCTACCCCGAGCAGGACTTTGGAAGGGGGGTGAGATGGCACCCAAGGGGCTGCCCCACCACAGTCATCCCCTCCCTCCCCAGCCACTCGCCATCCCCCTTGTGGTCACCTCCAACCCCGGCTAGTGGGGTTACCCTGTGGAGCTCCCGTCCCCGACGGAACCCAGGTGTCCGGGCCCACTTACCTTGTGCCTCTCCTCCATCTCCCTCCGGATGCGCTGGGCGAGGCTGTGGGGCAGCAGCAGCTCTTCGACCCCCAGGCTCTGCTCCATGGCGGCCACATGGCTGTGAGCTCTGCTCCCGGGCGTCCTCTCCCCGCCCCCCAGCGAGCGGGGCAAGTGCTCGCCGGGATGGGCCGTGCCCTGGGAGTGGCCGTGCCCACGCGGCGGCGGCGGGGGGCTGAAGTAGCCGTGGGGCTTGGGCAGCAGCCCAGCCAGCTCCAGGCGGGAGTCGAGGGACTGTGGGTGCCGGGGGGCGCCCAGGAGCCGCCCCACGGCCTGGTGCTCGGGGTCATGGTCGTAGAACTCCAGGCAGGTCCAGCGGCCCCGTTTGAAAGGCTCGCCCGGGCCCTGGTCCAGCTTCACCAGGCGGAAGCGGGAGGCGGCACCGGGCGGCCCATTGCGCGGTGCAGCCGTGTCCTCGGGCAGCTCCAGGGCGGGCGGCGCCACCGGCGGCTCGAACTCGCTGGTGATGCTGGTGATCTGGAAGCTGCTTTTCTTCCGGGCGCCGCTCATGGTCCCCACGCCGGCTCACCGGGGCCGGGGCCGCACCGGGCCCATGCCGGGGTCTCCGGCCAGACACGGAGGCGGGGGAGGCGACATCCCCGCGGGCGGCACAGCAAATGGAGGGCTACGGTGCCCCCCTGATTGTAGCTCACCTGCAGATCAAAAGTCACGGGGCAGGTCAAAGGTCATGGGGCAGTACTGGGGGGCTCCGGGCATCCCGGCCCCCCACCACGGAGGGGGCAGGGCTGGAAAGTTCCCTGAAGTTGGGGGCAGGGTGGGGGGTGCCCCAAGGGGCAGGATCCAGGGGAAGGGGGGGCACGTCTCGAGGGGGCTGGGTTCTCTCTTCTCTGCCCTGGGGGCGCCCCCCCAGCCCACCGCCCGCCCCGACTCGACTCGGGCCAGACCCACCGCCTGTTGACAAGTCCCCGCTCCAGGAAGTCCAACCCCCGCCCCGACCAGCTGACAGCTCCCGCAAGCCCCGCCCCTGGCCCCGCCCCTCCCGGACAGCTGACAGCTGCCCTCAAACCGCGCCCCCAGCGGCGCCCGGCCCCGCCCCCTCCCGACCAGCTGACAGCTCCCCCCAAACCCCGCCCCCGGTCCCGCCCCCAGCGGCGCCACGCCCCCTCGCGGCAAGCTGCCAGCTCCTCTCCCCGCCCGAATGCTCCCTACAGCCCGCCCCGTTAACCCTTTCCCTGCCGCTCCGCCCCCCGTTAATCCCTTCCCCGCCGCCCCGCCCCCACCCCGTTAACCCCGCCCCCGCCCTGTTAACCCCTTCCCAGCCACCCCGCCACCTCACCCCCGCCCCGTTAACCCCTTCCCCGCCGCCCGCCCCGTTAACCCCTTCCCCGCCGCCTCGCCCCGCCCTGTTAACCCCTTCCCCGCCACCCCGTCTCTGCCCCGTTAACCGCTTCCCCGCCGCCCCAGCCCCGCCCCGTTAACCCCTTACCCGCCCCATTAACCCCTTACCTGTCGCGGCGCCCCCAGTCCCGTCCTGTTAACCCCTTCCCCGCCGCCCCACCCCCACTTCCGTCCCGTTAACCCCTTCCCCGCCGCAACGCCCTGCCCCATTAGCTCCTTCCCCGCCACCCCGCCCCCACTCACGTCCCATTAACCCCTTCCCCGCTGCAGCTCACCAACCCAGAAGCGAGATCTTTCATCGATGGCTTGATTACTCTGGTGCCTAATGACCCAATGCTCCTGACCCATCTCTTGGGGAGGGGGCAGGTTTTCTGGCTGCCATGGTCAGTGTGGGGGGTAAAGAGGCTGGTTTGTGAGGGGGTAACCTGAGGGCACCAGCAGGGGTCAGTACACAGACACACACACGCCACCAGGGGGCAGCCCAGCTCTCTCACACCCACCCACCCCCATTGGCTTGAACCAGCCCCATGCTGCACTACAGACAGGCGCCCCCTGGAGGCCAGTGGGGGCTGGAGCTGCCTGTCACTCGGGGTGTCCCAGGCTGACTGGGGTGCCCTGGGGAGACAGGCTGATCTACCCCAGCTCAGCCCCTGCGGCCGGGCTCGGGAATCACCAGACGGATGGTTCGGGGGGGGAGGGGGTGTTGGAAAATGGAGATTCTCAGGCTGAACCAGGGAGGCAGCAGGGGGCGGGGCAGGCAGAGAGCAGAGGGGCCCATCCTGCCCTCCATGGGGGGGGGACACAGACCCGAGGAGCCCATCCTGCACTCCATGGGGGGGGGACACAGACCCGAGGAGTCCATCCTGTACTCCATGAGGGGAGAACAGACCGGAGGGCAGGGCCGGCTCCAGGCACCAGCCGACCAAGCATGTGCTTGGGGCGGCACCTTAGAAGGGGCGGCCAATGTTGGGGTGGCAGGGGCCACTCGCGGTGCTTTTTTTTTTGTTCGGCGGGGTGGCGCTCGAGGGGTTTTTTTTCTTTTTTTCGGTGGGGGCTTTGGCGGCGCGGCGCTCCGGGGGTTTGGGTGGGGTGGGGTGGCGCTGGGGGGCGGAGCGGCGCTCGGGCCGGCCCGGCGAGGCGCTCGGGGGGGGGGG
>NW_020691154.1:0-1187 GCF_002925995.2 Terrapene triunguis
GGGGGGGGTGAGTGCCGGGCCAGGCGGGGGGGTGAGTGCCGGGCCAGGCGGGGGGGGGGGGGCGGGGCCGGGCGGGGGGGGGCGGGCGCGGCCTGGCAGGGCCCTGCCCTCACCCGCCCCCTCCGCTCTCTCCCCAGGCCTGGGCGGCAAGTTCTGGTACGTCGCCAGCAGCGGTGCCATCTGCAGCGACGGGGAGATGCCCGAGGATTTCTTCTTCGAGTTCCGGGAGCGCGGGCGCCTGGCCGTCCGGGGGAAGAACGGCCAATACCTGCGCGGGGACCCGGCCGGCACCCTGCGCGCCGACGCCGACTCCCTGCCCCGCGCCACGCTCTGGGAGTACTGAGCCCGGCCCCCACCCCTAGCGCATAGACCCCTAGGGCCCGAGCCCGCTAAGCCAGCTCGGCACGCGCCCAGAGACCCCTGCTGGGCTCTCCCCTGCTGCGGGGCAGGGACGGGCACAAGGGGGCATGCCCCCCACCCCCCGCCGGGCAGCCGTGTTGCGGTGGGCTGGTGGGAGGGGCTGGTGGGCTTGCAAGAGATTGACGTGGTAGATGCCCAGTGTTAGTGCTGTCCTTAACCCCCCCCCATGGTGGCGCCCGCCCCCTCGCCCCCCCCCTCGCTGAGCTCATTAAAATCCGGTTGAGTTGCACCCTGGGGAGGGTCGCTCGTCTTCCTTCACCAGCAGCGCCCCCGGCACCGGGCCGGCAGACACCGTCCTGGGACAAGGGGGCCCCGCCCGTGCCACGGAACGGCCCCATGGCCAGTGCCGTGAGCCATAGAACCACAGCTGGGCGGGCTGGCACCAGGCCCCCCAAGGCATCGCCCGGCCTGGGCTCTGGGGAGGGATGGAGCTGCCTGCCACTCACTCAGCCCCTCGGCCTGGGGCTCCCCCTCCCCGCCCCCTGCTCCCCCAGCCCTGAGCAGCAGATTCTGCTTCCCTAGAGCACATTTACCAGCCATGCCTGGAGCCTGGGGGGAGGGGGATCGGGGCTGCGGAGGAAGGAGACTATGGGGGGAAGGGATTGGAGCGGGTGGGGGAGGGGGAAGGAATGCGGGCTGTGGGGGGAAAGGGGTGGGGGGGCTGTGGGGGCTGTGGGGTGGGAGTGGAGCCCCTTCCTGGGCATGTGGGCAGAGTTAACCCTGCCCGAGGAATCCCAGCTATGCAGCTGCTGGGAGCTGGCCATACC
>NW_020691155.1:0-1493 GCF_002925995.2 Terrapene triunguis
AGATCACATGTCTCTGCTACAAATATACATTTTATTCTGCAAACACCTGGGGACATCCTTGGGCCTCAGCCCAGACTTATTTATAGCCAAGGGTCCTTCCAGGGATGCTGCCACCATGTGAGACCCAGGGAAGGCACTGTTCCCCCTCTATGGGGTTAAGCTCAGCTGGGGCAGGTTGTCAGCAAGGTTTGCTCTAGAGGTGAGATCAGACCTGGGCTCACAGCCCAGGATACCGAATTCAGCTATTTAGCCACAGAGCAGTGACATCTTGTACTGTTAACCCTGTCTGAAGCCTGGACAAGCCAGTGTCAGCTCCAGAGCTGGGAGGAGCTTTAAGTCTTTGATCCCATTTAGGGCTTTTCTATAGGAACAATATGTTCACAGCCAGCTGGTGAGTGAAAGGACCCTGGTCTAGCCTGTTGCAGACGAACTGCCCTGTGCACCCTGCTGACATGCAGTAACAGTTGGTTACAGCAGATTGGTCCAGTGCTCTTTGAAATAGGACAAGATCAGCAGGGTCACATGGACACTTAGCCCACTGCCTAGTGCAGTGTAGATTCACATCCCAGTTTGCCACAAATTAAATGTTCATGTAAGTAGTATATGGGCCCTACCGACAATCAAATGTTAACGACGCCCCATTGACCCCTTAAGCCCCGCCCACCCATCACCAGAAGTGCCTCCCCTGGGGGTAATCCTTCTGGGGTCAAGCTGGATACAAGACTGGACGCAAGGTTTGTCATGTGACTCCTCTAACAACTCTGCCCGCCGTTATCTACCAATCAGGATGGGTTTCACCCCCATAAAACCACCCCGAGAGGAAATTTAACCAATCAGGGGAGTTCTGGGGTGGGGTGACCCATCTGGGAGTGGGTCGCGTGACCCCTCTAACAACTTCTCCCACTGCCCTCTACCAATCAGGAGTGGTTTCAGCAGCTGGGGACCACCCCTGAGAGGAGATTTGACCAATTGGGGTTAGTTCCAGGGCACGATGACCCATCTGGAATTGTTTTGTGTGACCCTCTCTAGGAACTCCTCCCACTGCCCTCTACCAATTGTGATGGGTTTTGGCTGCAGAGGACCACCCTGAGAGCAGAATAGGTCAGCTTCTGGAATGGGATTAACCAGCCAGAAGAGGGTCATGTGATCCCTCTAAGAACTCCCACCACCCTCTGCCAATCAGAGTGCAGCACTATCACCCCATAAGTCCCAGCGCCGGGCAGAAGAGGCCATCTCTTACCAAGCACATGTGTTTTAGAAACCGTGAAATGCTTAGAGGAAACATAGACTCCTTCACCACCCCTGTGAGAACTTCGGAATTTGTTTTAACCCCTAGGGTCTTCTATCATCCGTGGAGAAAGCGCTACATCAGCAACAGTTCCGAGGAGGAGGAGGGAGCAGCTGAGGGGAGCCCTCTGTCCAGCGGTTGATGAATACACTGGAACCTGTAGTAAGAGGAGGCCCTGAGATATAAACCTTGGTATCAGAGGCCT
>NW_020691156.1:0-1398 GCF_002925995.2 Terrapene triunguis
CCTGAGTTGATTGTGTCTAGTTTGCATATCAATTCCAGCTCAGCAGTCTCTCGTTGAAGTCTGGTTTTGAAGTTTTTCTGTTTTAAGATAGCCACCCGCAGGTCTGTCATAGAATGGCCAGACAGGTTAAAGTGTTCTCCCACTAGTTTTTGAGTATTATGATTCCTGATGTCAGATTTGTGTCCATTAATTCTTTTGCGTAGAGACTGTCCGGTTTGGCCAATGTACATGGCAGAGGGGCATTGCTGGCACATGATGGCATATATCACATTGGTAGATGTGCAGGTCAGATACTACTGACTTCCTGAGGAAACTACAATCCATCGGTGATCTTCCAGAAAACACCATCCTGGCCACTATGGACGTAGAAGCCCTCTACACCAATATTCCACACAAAGATGGACTACAAGCTATCAGGAACAGTATCCCCGACAATGTCACAGCTAACCTGGTGGCTGAACTCTGTGACTTTGTCCTCACCCACAACTATTTCACATTTGGGGACAATATATACCTTCAAGTCAGCGGCACTGCTATGGGTACCCGCATGGCCCCACAGTATGCCAACATTTTTATGGCGGACTTAGAACAACGCTTCCTTAGCTCTCGTCCCCTAACGCCCCTACTCTACTTGCGCTACATTGATGACATCTTCATCATCTGGACCCATGGAAAAGAAGCCCTTGAGGAATTCCACCATGATTTCAATAATTTCCATCCTACCATCAACCTCAGCCTAGATCAATCCACACAAGCGGTCCATTTCCTGGACACTACTGTGCTAATAAGCGATGGTCACATAAATACCACCCTGTACCGGAAACCTACTGACCGCTACACTTACCTACATGCCTCCAGCTTCCATCCAGGACACACCACACGATCCATTGTCTACAGCCAAGCTCTAAGATATAACCGCATTTGCTCCAATCCCTCAGATAGAGACAAGCACCTACAAGATCTCTATCAAGCATTCTTAAAACTACAATACCCACCTGCTGAAGTGAAAAAACAGATTGACAGAGCCAGACGAGTACCCAGAAGTCACCTCCTACAAGACAGGGCCAACAAAGAAAATAACAGAACACCACTAGCTGTCACCTTCAGCCCCCAACTAAAACCTCTCCAGCGCATCATCAGAGATCTACAACCTATCCTGAAAGATGATCCTTTACTCTCACAGATCTTGGGAGACAGACCTGTCCTCGCTTACAGACAACCCCCCAACCTAAAGCAAATACTCACCAGCAACCACACATCACTGAACAAAAACACTGACCTAGGAACCTATCCTTGTAACAAAGCCCGATGCCAACTCTGTCCACATATCTATTCAAGTGACACCATCATAGGGCCTAATCACATCAGCCATACCATCAGGGGCTCGTTCACCTGCAC
>NW_020691157.1:0-2727 GCF_002925995.2 Terrapene triunguis
GGAGTAGATGGGGCCATCCAAGGCGGTGGGGAAGGGACCCAGGAGTCCGGCCCCGCAGGTCCTTGGTTCTGATCTAGTGCGGCGTGGTTGGGGGGGGCACTGGGCTATATGGGCCCATGGGGTGGGGTGGGGGGGGGAGGGGGGGGGTGGGTGGAATCCTGGTGGAAGCTGATTCGCTGCTTCCACAAAAGATCTCTGGCCCCAAACCTGCCCCTCCCCAAGCCAAGGAGAGAACCCAGGAGTCCTGGCTCCCAGCCTCCACTCCCCTCCCAGCACAGGCCATACAAGGGCTTTGGGTTAACCAGGTTTCTTGCCCACATTCCCCTGGGGCGGTGGCGTGGGGTTGGGGGGGGCGAAGGCTTTACCCAGGTGCCGTATCCTTCCGCCCCCTAGGGCCAGCCCTGGAAGTAGTCCTGTTTGCCCGTCTTGCATAGCTGTCCCCTAGATATGGCTTTGATTCGAACAGGGAGCTGAGGGGGCGTGGGGGGGGGGCAGGACCCAGGCGTCCGGACAAGGCCGTGTCCCTGGGCGGGTGGCACCTCAGCATTTGTGGAAGACTCTGTCGCTACAGTGGCGGGACCCAGGCATCCGGGCGAAGTCATGCGCCTAAGCAGGGGGGAGGGGGTGGGACCCAGGCATCCGGGAGGAATCCAGATCCTCAGGCAGATGCCACCACCCCAGCGTTTGTGGAAGACGATGTCCCTGGGACCCAGGCAGCCAGGTGAGGACATGCACCAAAGCAGGGGGACCCAGGCATCCGGGCCAATCCAGGCCCTCAGGCAGCTGGCACCCCCGCGTTTGTGGAAGACGATGCCCCTAGGCATGTGGAAACCAGGCGTCCGGGGCAGGCAGGAGCCCAGTGTCCGGGCCCTGGCGGCGGGCAGAGGGGACGGGGCACCCCCCTCCCCCCACAGCCGCTCCACGCTCCGCCCTTACAAGGAGGAGATCTTGACCATGCGGTGGGGCAGGTAGGGGGCAGGCAGGCTGGAGTTGGGCAGGGCGCGGGGCGAGGGGGGGCGGCTCTCAGGGGTGTTGGAGGGGGGCGTGGGGATGCTGGTGAGAGCGGCCGCCAGGTCCACCCCGTCGTAGTGCAGCATCATGTTCTCGTGGGCCTTGGCGTTCAAGCTGGAGCGGCTGGGGGAGGTGGAGGGAGAGAGAGTGAACCCAGGCGTCCTGGCTCCCAGCCCCCACTGCTCTAACCACCAGCCCCCACTCCCCTCCCGGAGCCAGGGAGAGAACCCAGGAGTCCTGGCTCCGAGCCCCCCTGCTCTAACCACCAGCCCCCGCTCCCCTCCCGAAGCCGGGGAGAGAACCCAGGAGTCCGGGCTCCCAGCCCCCACTTTTCCTCATTTGTCCACTAGGTGGCAGCAGACCCCAGCGTTACTCTGTAGAGTTCAGCACAAAGACCCCAATGGGCGGGGGGGGGTGCCAGCTCCCCCTAGCGGGTGTTGTAGGGAGCACCTAGGACCCCCCAGTGCCCCATCCCCTCCCCACAGCTCAGCACCCCCGATTCCTCCACCCTCCCAGTGCCCCTCCCCTCGCCCAGCCCCCCAGGGTGGGGGGTGCTGTTACCTCTGGGGGGCGGGGGGCCCCTTGTGGCCCTGCAGGGTGTTGAGCTCCTGGGCGCTGGCGCGGCTGACGGAGGCGGTGGAGGGGGCTGGGCGCAGGGCCCGGCGCGGGGGGCCCCGGCGGGGGCAGCAGGAGGTGGCGCCGCCCTGCTGGGAGGAGAAGGAGGTGCTGCGGCTGGTCCGGCCGCCAACCGAGCCCCCCAGCCCGGCCTCGCTGCACGAGCGCTCGTCCGTGAACTCGTGGCTCTGCGGGGGGGGGGGGGGGGGTCAGCCCGGCCCCCAGCGCCCTCTACCCCCCCACCGCCCCCCAGCTCCGCCACTGCCCCCCAGCCGCCCCCTGCCCCCACACCGCCCCCAGCTCCGCCACCGCCCCCCACACCACCCCCCAGCTCCGCCACCACCCCCCAGCCGCCCCCTGCCCCCACACCACCCCCCAGCTCTGCCACTGCCCCCCACTCACCGTGGTCTTCTCCAGGCAGTGCAGCAGATGATGGTGCTGCTGCTCGAAGGTCGAACAATTCCGCACAGCCACGGCATGAGCTGCGCTGCCCAGGTCCTGTTTGGGGGAGATCAGAGGTAGACAGACCCCCCCCAGGCACACCCATGCACGGCCTACTGGGGGCCTGGGAGCGGGGGGGAGTGGGAGGGGTAGAACAAGGAGAGTTGGCGGGGGGAGTGTGCGAAGAGCGAACACAGCTGTGTTCTGCACTCCTGTGCACGTGTAAAGCTGGGAGGGCGTGCGACTGGGCGTGGGTGTGTCAGTGCAACTGGGGAAGCGTGCAAGTTGTGAGTGTGCACTGGGATTGTGCACGGTGGTGTTAGTGCAATGGTGCGCTGGTGGGAGCAATGATTCTGCATTGGCATTGTGCAAGGGTGTGTTAGTGTGTGTGTGTGTGAGTGTACAGCCAGTGTGCATTGGGACTGTGAGGGTGCAAGAGGTGAGTGTGCAGTGACTGTACACAGGTGTGTCAGTGCAACTGGGGCAGTGTGTGGGGATGTGGGGGGTGCCAACGGAACTGTGAGCATGTGTGCTGGCGTTAATGCAATGGTGTGTGTGCAAAGTGTGAGATGAGTGTGCCTTGCACTTGCACAATGATGGGTTTAGTGCAAGAAGGTGGTGGTGAATGTGTGTTGTGCATGTGTGTTAGTTTAATGGTGT
>NW_020691158.1:0-4149 GCF_002925995.2 Terrapene triunguis
GGCGGCACTTACCTCAAGCAGCTCCTGGAAACAGCGGCATATCCCCCCTCCGGCTCCTACGCGGAGGCGCAGCCAGGCGGCTCTGCGCGCTGCCCCATCCACAGGCGCCACCCTTGCGGCTCCCACTGGCCAAGAACCGCGGCCAGTGGGAGCTGCAGGGGGCAGCGGTTGGGGCGTCCCCTGGCTGCTCCTATGATTAGGAGCCAGAGAGGGGACAGGACAGCTGATTCCCAGGAGCTGTGCGGCGTGGAGGCTAGCAAGGAGCCTGCCAGTCACACTGCATGGCGCCGCGAGCCAGCCACTGCTGACCGGAACCACCAGGATCCCTTTTCACCCGGGTGTTCCGGTCGAAAACCGAACACCTGGTCACCCTACTGCACATGCCTACATCCAACTACCAACTGCATTTTGTTTTGTGAAAACTATTTTGGTTGCCGTATCTTCCCTGTTGCCTTTTTACCTCCATCTTGTACTGGAGTTCCAAGAAGTGTTGACTAAAGGGTAACAATACCGAGGATCAAGCATCATTAATACTGAATGACTTTGCCCTGGCATTACAATGGATATGCTAAAGAGGGTAGCCAAGCTCCAAGAAACCAGTTTTTCCAGGCTGAACTTCAGATGGGCAGTACCCAAGTAATGGATCACTTGACCGATGGGTGGGGGAATCACCTGAGGAGGGCTTTGAGGCTGACTAGGAAGGTCACATGACAGAGGGGAAAGGAAAGTTATAAAAGGATATGGTCTGCTCTTAGTAGCTCTCTCTCGCCAACCAGAACAAGGAGGAAAAACTTGAATAGGAAGAAAGGAGGATCTTGAGATCCTGAGAGGACTCACCCAAACCCAAAGTGCTTTCAGCGTGGTGAAAACACTGGAAGGAGTATGTGTGTGCAGATTTTTTTTTTTTTTTTGCATGGATCTTTAAGTCTCTTATACTTTCTCTACGAGAAATGTGTGTATTTAGACATCCTTTGCAACGTCTGAGTGATACTTGCTTACACTCTCATGAGGTCACCAAAGGAAACAGTAAACTAGAGGGTCCACAGCTTTAGTGGGACTCAAAGAGCGTACAACAGCTTCTGGGGAGACATGGAAGAGCCTGTGCGAGTTTCAGGGCCCTGGCAATTGGACCATAGGGATCTCCGCTGCCAAGAAGAGTGTAAGACACAGGGTCTGCACCTGGAGTGTGTGCCAAGATGCCCAGGGATAGAGAGAGAGTGCCTAAACGCTGCTCAATCCCAGCAAGTCAAGAGCCCACGGTTTGAGCCTAGTACAGCAGCTCTTCAGGTTTGTAACACTAAGAAAAACAGCCTCAAGTCATAAAGTGACAGGACAACAAACATCTGCTTATGGTTCCTAAAAAATGAGGCTTGAGACAATGCGAGAAGTTTAATGGTCTTATTTTAGTAAACAATCAAAAGAAAAACAAGGGAACTTTTCAAGACCTAACACAATTAAATACTCTATGGATGTTTTTGCAAGCCATTTTCAATCTTTACTCTCACCATCTTTTATTAACCTCAGTAATGACAAAGATATGGATGTATTTACACTAGTAATAGATTATGTGTATAGCTTTTCATTGCAATAGTTGAACAATAATGCAGTACTATCCTTATTTATCATCTTCACATTTGTAAAAGACTTACTTCATAACACCATTTAACTGAAATTTATGCCAATTACACAGGAGAACTCTCAGCTATTTTTTGCTTTTTTAAAAATTTGTTTCAACACTTTCATGAATAAATTAACCTCTCTACTTCTCTCCTGTGTAAACTCTGGAATTGTTTTTATTGTTGCAATTTCACAGTGTTCTGCATATATTTCAGTGAACGGTTCATTTAGATTTCTTAGGAGTCATGTTGTTCTCTTCCCAAAATACCCTTCAACACCTAAGGTAAGGCCCAGTGAATTAAAAAAAACGTACAATTTGTACATAATCTCATCTCATCCATTGTAAGAGTTTGTTTAATCTGAGGTTAGGTGAACAGAAGAGAAGTACTAAATCAGTAGCAAATGTAGATGTTTTTTGGTTCTATATACAGATTTTTTTTCCCCAACTGGGAACAGACAACAACAATGGACCATAAAAAGCAACATGATGCATTCTATACAGCAAAATCAGAACACTAATTAGCTCCACCCATATGATTCTTGCACCCCAGAAAGGATGAGAAGAAGCAGCATTTGTTTACATTATGAAACAATTCTTAAAATCATTACCACGATAGTCTTCTTTCTGCATCACCAACAGCCATAACTCTGTTACTTCTAAGTTATGATGGAATATACATATATTCAAGGAAAGACTTTAAACCCTTTAACACTTTTTCTTCATCAAAAAGTTGTACTGAAATTCCTTGAGAACAACATTTACACAGAACAATTTATTTTCACCTCTTTAAAGTAAGTTTTTAGTGAACTACTCCGAATGTCAAATGCAAAAAGTTTTTATGTCATAGATAAATATAAATATAGATATATAGCATTATTTCATTTCCCCTGAAATGTAAGAAAGCTTTTTAACACTTTTTTTATTGATTTACTTTTGTGATACATAAGCCAGGAAAAAGCATAAAGGTAAACAGAAGGCAAGCCATAGGATCATAAATCAAATAAATACAGAACCAAACATATTCATGAAATCGCCTTGAGAAGCATCCCCAGAGTAAAAGGAAGAAATCCAATGTCAATGCAAGCCAGTCTATTTCTGTGGAAGTCTCAGTTAAAATTGCTTTCCCTCCTGGTATCAATCCAAAACACTTATGGATGTGAAGCAACTCCAGAACCAGCTAAAATCCTACATAGTCCCAGTGCTGAGTAATGCCTTCATATGCTTCTACACTTCTTCTACCATGTCTCCCAGTGAGAGCTGTCCCAAATTTCTCTGGGCTGCAGCAGTGATAAGCGAGTAATACCTTGTAGGGCTTTCAATGCCTTTCTTCTTCCACAATAACTAGCACCCTCCTGCTAAAGAGACTTGGAAATAATTAGGGTCAAACATTTGGGAGGAACTCTAACTTTGGGATAAACCCCCCAAAGTGATTCCCCATCCCCAGTACAGTAAAGTGTTACAGCTGGTGCGTAATGGCACATGGAACATGCCATGAATTATGCTATTTAGCATTTGTATTGTGGTGGCATCTACAGGCCACAGCTTCGTAGTGCTGGGCACTGCACAACTTAATGACTATCCTTGACTAAAACAAGTTTAGAGTCCAGAGAAACACAATGTACCTACTCTCAGAATTGTGTCTGAACGGGCATTACAGCACACTATAGCTTAAATGTTGACTATGTCATCTGACAGAGTGCCTATGACCATTGCTTTTATAACAATTCAAGTTTATAAAAATCCTGCATAGCTTAAATGCTTTCTACTGGGACAGTCATAATGTGACCCCCAGAATAACTACCTACAAATAATATATCCAGGGCAAAATGCAATTTTTAGGTTCCTATTGGGTCATTCCCACTCCCAATAAATGAACCCGTGCAAAGAGCGTACAGACCAGGGAGACTATAGTCTCTCCTCACTTCTTTCCATGTGTCTTTAGAAAAAGCATATAACAGTACTTAATATTTACAAGCCTCATACGCTCTCTACAGTATTCACAGAAGACACTATCAGAGGGGTAGCCGTGTTAGTCTGAATCTGTAAAAAGCAACAGAGGGTCCTGTGGCACCTTTAAGACTAACCGAAGTATTGGGAGCATAAGCTTTCGTGGGTAAGAACCTCACTTCTTCAGAGGCAAGTAATGGAAATCTCCAGAGGCAGGTATAAATCAGTATGGAGATAACGAGGTTAGTTCAATCAGGGAGGGTGAGGTGCTCTGCTAGCAGTTGAGGTGTGAACACCAAGGGAGGAGAAACTGCTTCTGTAGTTGGATAGCCATTCACAGTCTTTGTTTAATCCTGATCTGATGGTGTCAAATTTGCAAATGAACTGGAGCTCAGCAGTTTCTCTTTGGAGTCTGGTCCTGAAGTTTTTTTGCTGTAAGATGGCTACCTTTACATCTGCTATTGTGTGGCCAGGGAGGTTGAAGTGTTCTCCTACAGGTTTTTGTATACTGCCATTCCTGATATCTGACTTGTGTCCATTTATCCTCTTGCGTAGTGACTGTCCAGTTTGGCCAATGTACATAG
>NW_020691159.1:0-3761 GCF_002925995.2 Terrapene triunguis
CCCCATCTCCTCTGCACCCCATCTCTGCACCCCTATACACCTGCCCCATCTCCTCTGCACCCCTATACACCTGCCCCATCTCCTCTACCCCATCTCTGCACCCCTATACACCTGCCCCCATCTCCTCTGCACCCCATCTCCTCTGCACCCCTATACACCTGCCCCCCATCTCCTCTGCATCCCATCTACCAGACCCACAACCCCCCAGCATCCTTCATGCTCCTGGATGCCACAGCCCCTTGCAAACACCCACCTCCAGCTACTTCGAGCACAGGGGTTGGCAACCTGCGGCATGTGTGCCAAAGGCGGCACCCGAGCTGATTTTTAGTGGCACTCTGCTGCCAACCGGGGTCCTGGCCCCCGGCCCTGCTCAGCCCTCTGTCGGCCTGGATGGCCGGAACCCCAGACCGGCAGCGGGCCGAGCGGGGCCGGCGGCCGGAACCCCAGACCGGCAGCGGGCCGAGCGGGGCCGGCGGCCGGAACCCCAGACCGGCAGCGGGCCGAGCAGCTCAGCCCGCTGCCGGTCTGGGGTTCTGTCTGCTGCCCGCGCTGCCAGTCTGAGGTTCCGGCCGCTGGCCCCTGTAAATGTAAACTGTATGACTGGCACACGAAACCTTAAATTACAGTAAATAAATGAAGACTTGGCACCCCACTTCTCAAAGGTTGCCGACCCCTGTTCTAGCACCTTCCCACCCACCCTCTCGGATCTCTGCTCTCACCCCCAGTCAGCCCCTTACAGCTGTCCCCAGCTCCCACTCCCCTTCGGCTGGGCTAACGTGCCCCCAGCCTGCTAGGGCCAGGCGGAGTTGACCATAGATAGGAAGTTTATGGTTATATGCAAGTTATTATCTTATTAAATAATTTGCATAAGTGACCCCCCCAGGGAGCTGCACAAAGTCTGGTGGCCCGGCGCCATGCGGGCTGGGGTGGGGGAAGGGGCTGCCCAGAGCTCAGTGTCTCCCTCGACCATGGCTGGCGAGGGGTTAGGTTTGCAGACTCCTGCTCTGCAGCGCCAGGAGTGCCAGGTCCTTATCCACAGCCAGGACCCGGGTGCAAGGCAGGCGGGGAAGGCTCTAGGTAGGGGCCACCCGAGTTCTCTCCATGGGCGGCTCCCTGTGCCTCTCGCCGGGCCCTGGCTGGCAGCCCCTTGGCAGGGGCTCGCTGCTCACAGTGCTGCTTTTGCCAGCTCCGTCTGTTAATTGTACCCACAGGAGCCAGGGCTGTAACTAGCCCTGTCTCCTCTGCCCCTCACCCCCCTGGACAAGGAGGTCTCTGGGCTTTGTCTGGCCTGCGGCCCCCTCCTCCTCGGAGCTGCACTGCGTCCCGAAACGCCACCCCGTGCCATTAGCATGGCGTGGGCGAGCCCCAGTTCTCGGGGGAGCAGCCAACGAGCGGGATCAGAGGCGGCTTTGTGCAGACGGGGAGCGTGGGTGAGTGGATGAAATGGCTGTCTGTCCCGGAGCAGCTCCCAGCCCACCCTCCCCACCCACCCCAGAGCCGGCCCCGGGCCCAGCCCTGCGCCGGGAGCAGAAGCAGAAAGGCAGAGACGCCAACTATGCTCCAGCCTCGGGGATCAGAACCCCGACACCAAGAACTGCCCAGCATGTATCACAGGGGCTCGCACCCCCGGCCCCACCGGCTCCATGTCTGCCCCCCAGCACAACTCCCTCCACTGCTGGATCCCTCACACCCCTCCAACTCTGCCTGTCTCCCTGCCTTCTCCTACTGACACCCCCCTCTCTGCCTGTCCCCCCTGCCTTCTCCCACCCACATCCTCCCACTCTGCCTGGCCCCCCGCCTTCTCCTACCGACACCTCCCTCTCTGCCTGTCCCCCCTGCCTTCTCCTACCTGTGACGTTATTGATATGTAACCCTTCTGCCCATCTAAGTTGGCAGCAACAAGGGCCGGGTTCTGTATCTAGGGGTTCCGTTTCAATAACACAATGCAAAACCGGCTCGAGCCCCCACCCAGTGACCTGCGACAATTACATACCACCCCCCTGGGTACCTCTAAGAGGCAATACTTCCCCTCTCGCAAGCACGGAGTCTGAGTGTAGCAGAAAATGTTTAATAACATGAGGTAAACGACATCAGCATAAAATTGGAAAAACACCACAAACAGGATTCATAACACAAACCATGAGCAAAACCTACCCCAGCAAATTGGGCTGTGTCCTTTCCCTTTGGTTCTTGAATCCAGCAACCCAAAAATCACCCAGAGTCCCCAAAGTCCAACATCCCCAAAGTCTCTTGGGTCCAGCAACCACCCAAAGTCCCAAAAGTCCAACAACCCCCAAAGTCTCTGTCCCTGGTCAGTGCAGCCCCAGAGTAAAAGGGGGGGGGGCACGCAGGGTGTTAAGGGGCACCTTACGTGATCCGAGGCTGGCCAGCCGTCTGTTTCTCCGTGGGGGTTCGGCCGCGGCCTTTACCACGAGCCAGTCCACTTTCCTGCCATCCCACGAACTGCTCCGCTCTACAAGCTGCTCCGCTCCGCTCCGCTCACCGACCTGTGAGCCGTTCCAGCCATCCCCGCAAACAGCTCTGCTCGCCGTTCCTTGGGCCACTCCAACCGGCCCCGCAAGGCTCCACGCTGCTCGCTGCTCCTCCAGTTGTCCCCACAAATTGCTCCGCCAGCTGCTGAGCAGTATAGCTTCAGGCTCCCCCACTAGTTAACACAGCCTCAGTGATCTCAGCTCTTAATAACATCAGCTCTTTTGTGATTTCAGCTCATAGTATAATAGGGGAGCCCCAGTGCTGGTGCACCATTGGCCCAAAGTGAATTCAGCTCAGCAGCCTGTAACTAGACTCCTAAGGGAATCAAAGTTCGCTCTGATATTCAACAGTGGAGAAAGGAGGCAGTGCAATTGGTGTTTCAAACCCTCAGAGGGGGCCCATACCATCAGGTACACATACCTGTCCCTATCCTCTCTCAATTCACTGGGTTTTGTAACCCATGCCCCTTGTCAAGCAAGTGCTACTTAGGTAATGGTGAAGGACTCACTCAGTCCTTCTGTCATACAACAGTTCCACTGGCCTTGATTCACAGAATCAGGGTAACAAAACTTTATTCTTCCTGCCCCAATAATAGAGAAACTGGGGGTCCCACACCAGCCAAAGTAACCACTTTCAGTTGCTGTGTTTCCTGCCAGGCGAGTGGGTGTGCCTATGCAAACAAGATCAGCCCCTGGAGTTCTTTTCCACACTCGCCATAATTCACCACCAGATGTCAGGGTAGAGTTCATCCTGACTCTGCTTACAGATATAATCTGGGACCATATAGATCATTGTTGCAACCAAGGTCCTGTAGTGGCACCCAAATCTTGTATAAAGGGGGTCAAATAGGGTGTCTAAGACAAGGTTATGGTTTACTGGTTATGATTATGCTGTCTATATGTGTGTGTCAGTTTTGTAGTTGAAGTTATGAATATTGGCTCTATACTGTCTGTATTTCAAACTTATGCTATACTGCTGGGTGACATCCCAGACAAACTGGTGTTAGCTCTGCCTAGCCTGCTTGATGGCCCATTAAGGACCATCAGCTATACAATGGACCCATTGAGAGAAGGCAAATATGCCTTGAGACTCAGCAAAGTATGCAGGAACTTGCCCATGTGACTCCAGACTCCATTTTGCTGTAATTTTCCACAGTAAGAACAAAGAGGTGTTCTTACACCTGGAAAAGACTATAAAAGGCTGATGCCTCATCTCTATCTTGTCTTCAATCCTGCTTCATACCTCTGGAGGAACTTTGCTACAAGCTG
>NW_020691160.1:0-6280 GCF_002925995.2 Terrapene triunguis
CTCGTTATCTCCATACTGATTTATACCTGCCTCTGGAAATTTCCATTACTTGCACCTGAAGAAGTGAGGTTCTTACCCACGAAAGCTTATGCTCCCAATACTTCTGTTAGTCTTAAAGGTGCCACAGGACCCTCTGTTGCTTTTTACAGATTCAGACTAACACGGCTACCCCTCTGATACTTCAGTTAAGTGAATAGTGTAACTGAAGTCAACGTAGCTAGATCCACTTACTGTAGTGTCTACACTGCATTGTTTCGATGAGAGATGCTTCCCTTACACTTCCTTTACACGTCTCAGGGAGCTGGAGTACACACATGGATGGGAGAGTCCTCTCCCATCAATTTAGCATATCTTCACCAGACCCGCTAAATTGACACTGCTGCTAATATTGGGACGGTCCCGATAATATCAGGACATCTGATCACCCTAGCTCCAGACAAGAGGGCATACAATGAACAGGCCCTCACACAGTGAAGCAGCTGAGAACCATCCCGGAGCCCCAGAGGAACAGAGCAGCCAGCAGGGGATGTCCCAGGACAGAAGCCAGGAGGTGCACCATGCCAGGAAGGAATCACATGAGAAGGACAAAACAGAGTTAGACCCAGTATCACTGTTGCCCAGAGCTTCATGGGGCCATGAGTACTGGGTCTTGTGACCTTGCATTGGGAATAAGGAGGGAGGAGTTAGCTAGCTAAGTGGGGAGGTTATTGCTCTGTGTGGGTTTGCAGAGAGCAGCAGAAGAGAGAGAGCTGGAGGGGTTTGTTGGGTAAAGTGTACTGGTGCTGAAGACAACCACGAGCACCCAAGACTCTCTGGCAGACAAACGCTCCCCAGGATTCCTAAACTCTGTGTCTAGGCACAGTAATCAGCATCTATCCTTTTGTATTGTGATACCACTGGGGCTGCGGGTACTCGTGTTGGATGTAACCTTTGTCTTCTCCCCTGTTATTTTTCTCCATTCATCCCTCTAAATAAATATTTCCCTTTTCTATATGCATTGTACTATTCTGGTATTTGTGTGATTACTGCGGGGTGTTTGGAACAGGTGCCCTTAGGGTGGAAGAGAGATTTCCTGGTGTGTTCCTATGCATGCCTTTTCTTGGCTGGAGCCACCCTCAGAGCAGACTCCATCTTGGGCAGGAGGGCACCATAGTTACAGCAGGTTGCCTGAATTGCAACCTGTCTTAAATGCTCATAGTAATTCAGAAACCACATGAAGCTTGGCTGGTTGTGGAGTTTCATTTAAAAACAACCTCCTCCCCACACCAAACTGTACCCAGCTCCATCCAAAGATTTCCTGAAGTCTGAACTTGAGCCCAATTTCAAGGAAACTAGGGTCAGTTTTTGGTTTCACATCAAAATGTGAACTTTGCTAGCTGTTTGAAACAGAACTGAGTGAAGGTCAGTGGTTTCATCTGAGATTTGATTTCAAACCTGGAACTGGTTCACACAAAGCAAAATGCAAGTGATGCAAATCCACAAATATTAAATGTGAAGAAAGTGATTGCAGACAATCCCTATGAACTGACACAGAAGAGACTTGTATAGCTGGATTCTACAAAAAACTTAGCAGTGATTCAGGGATCAAATTAATCGCTAATGTAACTTCACTAGAAGCAAGGCTGACACTAGATCTGGTGGGGCCCAAGGCAGAAACTTCCTTACCTGATCACACATTGGATTTCTGCAACATTTCTGAAGCCCAAGCCCAAGCCTCACCACATGGGGCTCCCTGTGGCATGGTTCCCCGGGTACTTGCCCTGCTTGCTACCCCTTAATGTCAGCCCTGACTAGAATCAATGGCATTCTCCAAAGGATGAAACTGGCCAAATTCGATTAAGCAGCTGCTTCAGTCAATTTCAATGTAATCCAAAATAAACAATGACTGTCCATTCAGCCTACTGCAGTGGTTCTCAACCAGGGGTACATGTACCTCTGGGAGTAGGCAGGGGTTTTCCAGGGGATACATCAACTCATCTAGATATTTGCCTAGTTTTACAACAGGCTACATAAAAAGCACTAGCAAAGTCAGTATACAGTAAAATTTCATACAGACAATGACTTGTCTATGCTGCTCTATATACTATAGACTGAAATGTAAGTACAATATTTATATTCCAGTGGATTTACCGGTATTTTATAATTATATGGTAAAAATGAGAAAATAAGCAATGTTTCAGTACTAGTGTGTTGTGGCACTTTTGTATTTTTATGTCTGGTTCTGTAAGCAAGTAGGTTTTAAGTGAGGTGAAAGCTGGGGGTACACAAGATAAATCAGACTCCTGAAAGGGGTACAGTAGTCTGGAAAGGTTGAGAGCACTGGCCTAGTGTACACAGAGTGAGCACAGCCACGAGACTGCTATGTTTTAATGTCTGTTTTAAAACATTAAAATACTGTTATAAAGGTTGGTTGTTTGATCATCTGTTAGATTCATTTTACTAAAAAAAGAACAGGAGTACTTGTGGCACCTTAGAGACTAACAAATTTAAACCATTCATTTTACTATGACCCTTAACTTTCGGAATGACCTCAAAGCTACTGCACGCTGATGACATTTTTTAGTTTATTAACCCAGAAACTGTGACCTTTACTGAGTTCGGGTGCTGAAGATTTGACAACTAATAGACCAGAGAGGTTTTCTCTTTGGCCTCTGTAATCACAAAGACCTCCTTTGGCTGATCCTCATAAGGAAGGCCTTCTTTATGCAATCTGGCCTTCATTTTTTCTTTTAAAGAAATAATTTGGAAACGGATGTCTCTCTCTCTCTGTCTGTCTCTCTCTGAATGTGTGAGATAAGTAATTTCATTAAATGAGCTTCCTTTGCCAAAGGACACAAATAGCCCAAGGATAACATTTCTTGAGCTATTTTAAACCTTGGAAATATTGGAAATGCAGTGCCACTGCAAATTCTGACTTGACCTGCTAGCTGCAAATCTCTAACATGAAAGCAATTAACTACTGCCAGTTTTAGTTCTTTCCATTGGATAATAAAGTAAAACAATTCAATGCAACAATCTTTCAAAATATATTGTTTCCATTTACACTTAGATTTATCACACTTACATTTAGATTTATTAATAAATATGGATTGTTGTTTATATTTTTACTTGAAATGCAGGGACCATGAACCCAGGTAGGATGACATCTGTGAATTAAGCTGCCAAGATAAACATCACACTGTGAAGACAGAATAAGGCTGCCAGACCCTCTTGGAGGCTGCACATAAAGCAATCTGTTGGTTTTTATTCTGGGGGGGAAATAAACCAGCAGCTTTCCATTTTTTATATCTGCACACAAGTATGGACTGTATAAATATAACACTATATATGAACACATATCTATTATAGTAACCACCGAATATAATAAAACCGTACTGCATTTGATTAAGAAAAATCAACTAACAGAGTTCAAACAGTGCTGTAACAGCATGTAGACTAGACCTAATTTACAGTTTGTTAGGTTACTTCAACAAGAAATAATTCCTACTGGTTTTGTCTGTTTCCCCACAGCTAGCAAATCGAATTAAATGATTGTGAGTATGATTTTCATAGACAAAATGAGTTGAGTGTGTCTGTGCTACATAGAAATAATTATAGTCTAGCACGTGGCAATAGGAATTTCCCATAAACTTCAGACCTGTTATTATCAGGATAATTTGTAGCTTCTCATTTGTGCAGAAGGAGAGCAGGAGTGTAGAGAGAATGATTACATTTTATTGTTTAATTATTATCATAGTTAAAAAATGTAGAGCCCTCTTCTACTGTTGTTTAGGTATGGTAAAGATAGGTAAGAAATTACTAGTAAAAGAGGCTATAAATTGAGCAAAAACTGCCTGGGTCACCTGGTTCCATCAGTACTGTCACAGGGGCATCTCATGCGGTGGGGCTGCCTTTAATAAAACAGGTGCTTTCTCCTGGGAAGGTTAAATCAATATTTTATTTGTCTTTCCCTAAACTGGGAAAGGACATGCACAAACATTTCAAACATAAAAACCCAAAGTCAAAATTCCAGTTTCCCAAGTGGGATTTTCAGCCTTCATTCTTCCAAGGTTTAACCCCCTGTAGTGAGCCGGTGTGGCTCCCTGCCGCCCGGAGAGGCGTACCCTTGTACACGCCCACATAAGAAAAGTTTAATTACCCAACATTCAGGTGCAGGATGCCTTTTGCTTACAACATTTAAAACCGGTCACTCTTAGCTGAGGAGAATTGTCTTTATCTGGTGTTTCTCCTTTCCTGATGATCCCCAAGCTCTGCTTTTCCTCAAGAATCCTCACTTGGCCTTTCAGGATTAAACTAGGGCATTTACGCTTATGTCTTTTCTGGCCAGTTGTCAAGGTAAACCAACTAATAGCACTCTCTGAGTGCTCATTTGATTTCCAAAAGAAAGTAAGGAAGACCTACAGGAGAAAAATGCAACATGAATAGAGAGACATAAAAGCGAGGCGGGATGGAGGAGGGGAAACCAGCTCTTTCATACTACATTTGTATCACATTCACTCAATTAATCATGCCACATGTAACATAAGAATTTTATAAACTACAGAAACTTCTAAAAGGTAAGGACAAGAAAACCTCCCCTAATGTATACCACTCCACTAAGTAGCAGACCACTGTGTCACAAGTAGGTATGTGGAAGTACTGTGCTAGAATGAAGTGTAAATCCTGAAGCAGGGACAAATGAAGGATAAGGGTGGGAATGCTCATTCCCATGATGCAGTGTTCTCTTAAACTCATAGGAACATAAGATGGAAAATGCATCCTAAGTGTCTAAATGTATTCACAAGGCCAATACTACAGCCTGAGAAATACCAGATGGGGGAAAACTTGCACATATACCTAAGATGAACCAGTGGAAGAACATGTCACACTGTGAGAAAAAAGCATAATATGGAGTAAAGAGGATCAGATATAACACTGTTTATTTGCAAGACTGCAAATATTTTCTGACCATGTCCACTGCCTGTTTCACAATTCACTTACCATATGGAACTAACAATAAATATGATAAGATGCAATTTCTGAGCTTTTGGTGTTTTTCACACACATACCCACCTTTATTGAATATTCCATTGGAAGGCCCAGATTGTCACTGGGACTTTTACCTTCTCCAATTCTTGCATCCCGGTGCAAACACCTACCCTGTAGAGGCCACTGTTCAAGGACCAGAGAGTCACAGTCGTGCTGCTCCTCCTCCAGAATATGTGGAAGAGCAGGTTAAGCAGCTGCTCATCTGGTATAAACTGTCAGAGTTCCCTGGACTTAAGTGGAACAGTAGCAATGTACACCAGCTGAGGATCTGCCCAGATGTTCTGGGAAGAGCAGTCTACACTATCCCAAAAGATAATGAAGTACGCACAGTCTCTTTGCATGCTAGGATGCACGGGGACAGTGAACCTCTGCACCACCCAAAACATGGGCCCTGTGCCTTAAAGGCAAATCCTGGCCTATACTAAATGGTAATGTACAATGTTGTTTTTTACAGTAATCTTTCTTGTAAGAAATGGGTTACAAAACTGGGCAACAGGTTATGTTTTCAGATGCACCTTGATATTTAAAGAAAGAATCATAGACTTTAAGGTCAGAAGGGACCATTATGATCATCTAGTCTGACCTCCTGCTCAACGCAGGCTACAAAATCTCACCCACCCACTCCTGTATCAAACCTGTGTCTGAGCCATTGAAGTCCTCAAATCATGGTTTAAAGACTTCAAGGTGCAGAGAATCTTCCAGCAAGTGACCCGTGCCCCACACTGCAGAGGAAGACACACAAAAAAAAAAAACCCAGGGCCTCTGCCAATCTGCCCTGGAGGAAAATTCCTTCCCAACCCCAAATATGGCGATCAGCTAAACCCCGAGCATGTGGGCAAGACTCACCAGCCAGACACCCAGGAAAGAATTCTCTGTAGTAACTCAGATCCCACCCCATCTAACATCCCATCACAAGCCATTGGGCATATTTACCGCTAATAGTCAAAGACCAGTCGCATTATACCATCCCCTCCATAAGCTTATCGAGCTTAGTCTTGAAGCCAGATATGTCTTTTGCCCCCCACTACTCCCCTTGGAAGGCTGTTCCAGAACTTCACTCCTTTGATGGTTTTCATAGATTCATAGATTCTAGGACTGGAAGGGACCTCGAGAGGTCATCGAGTCCAGTCCCCTGCCCGCATGGCAGGACCAAAATACTGTCTAGACCATCCCTGACAGTTAGGAACTTTTTCCTAATGTCCAATCTAGACCTCCCTTGCTGCAGTTTAAGCCCATTGCTTCTTGTTCTATC
>NW_020691161.1:0-2491 GCF_002925995.2 Terrapene triunguis
TGTAAGGAGTTGGCTTGTAATTTGCTTTCACTACAGCAATTCATACAAGAGGCAGCCTAGAAAAATGGGGAGCAGTAGTGATCCTGAAGTAACTAATCTCTTGTAATAAAGCCATAAAAACCTGTATTGAGGAGTCATGCGTTTCTGGGTTCTAAGTCATGGTTAGTACAAATGAAAAGATATTTTGGTATGTTCTGTCCAACTCTGCTGACAACAAATTAAATAATTCTGGGTATGATTTCAAACCTAGATGAGAGATGAGCACAAATGAGCTCTTGCATGAGTAGGTGTGAGGTAGATGGGGTGGAGAGGGATGGGTTAATAGGCTCCTAAGTGCATGTTAGAGGTTTTTAATGTATCAAATTCTGTTTACAGAGGATGTGGGTGATGAAGGAAAAGAGGAAAAAGAATTCATATTCTATAGCATTAATACTGACCTTTATTATGAGCTAAAGTCAAACAGGTGAGTGCAGTCTTACTGAAATCTTATATGAATGTTTTAGGACTAGGAAAAGCTAGTCCTATAAACCTTAGGCCAACACACATATAGTAATATGTAGTGCTTATATAGTGCTTTTGATGTTCAAAGTGCTCTACAAACATCTAGCTTCACAACAGCATGCTCTCGCGCTCTCTCTCATATGCTTGCATATTTGTCTTTTGTCATTGTCTAATCGTAGCACGCATTTGTCTCTGTGAAGCAAAAAGATTTTAGAAGAAATCTTACACCAGAAAATGGTGTGCTTTCAATTATTATGATTATAGACTTGATTGCTTTTAGTTTTCTGTCAGTCTAAAATGGATGAATATAAAAACCTAATACATTCAGCTACTAGTAAGAGTATTAAAGCATTAGCACAAGTTTTGCTCCCATACTTTCAAAAGTGTACCCGGTAAAGCACATTAGCATGTAATGTCTGATATACACCACCTAAACTTCTGTTATACTAGAGCTACTGTAATTTACTGTATTCTGGAATTAAATGTCTTATGGTTAACTAACTTTTTTCTTTGCTCCACAGTTTGGCGTTCATTAAGCGTACACCAGTGATCGATGCTGACAAACCAGTGTCCTCCCAACTGCTTAACTCTCAACATGTGTGTGACAAAGAAACTGTCAGATCAGTGAGTCTTGTAGAGTTTTCTAAACGATGTGACTTTATGCAGGTCACTGCTGTTGCCTAGCAGAATCAAGGAGACTATACCTAAACCCCAGGATATGAAGGTAGCAGAAGTCCTTTATGATGCTGCGGATGCTAATGCTGTTGAAGAAGTAAATCTTGCTAATGAGAATGTTAAAGAAGTAGATGGCTTAGATGTTACCAAAGAAGGTACAAAAGCCTGGGAGGCAGCAATGAAACGGAATGATGAAAGAATTGATAGGATTGAAACAAGAATAACTGTTCGTCTACAAGACCAGCTTGGCACAGCAAAGAATGCTAATGAAATGTTCAGGATCTCTTCCAGATTCAATGCTTTGTCAGACCTTGCATTTGGGGTGCTATTTGTGAATATCAAACACAATTGATCCAGCGTGTAAAAGATGATATCGAGTCTCTTCATGACAAATTCAAGGTACAATACCCACAAAGTCAGGCTTGCAAAATGAGTCATGTTCGTGACTTGCCTCCCGTGTCTGGGTAAATAATCTGGGCCAAACAGATTGATCAACAGCTCACAGCCTACATGAAGTGTGTTGAAGATGTGCTTGGCAAAAGTTGGGAGAACCATGTTGAAGGCCAGAAGCTGAAGCAAGATGGAGACAGCTTCCGTCTGAAGCTCAACACTCAAGAAATATTTGATGATTGGGCAAGGAAGGTTCAGCAGCGCAACCTTGGTGTGTGTGGCCGTATCTTCACTATTGAAAGCACTCGTGTTAGAGGCCGAACTGGAAATGTCCTCAAACTAAAAGTCAACTTTCTCCCAGAAATAATAACACTCTCAAAAGAAGTACGCAACCTTAAATGGTTTGGATTTCGTGTTCCACTTGCAATTGTCAACAAAGCTCACCAAGCAAACCAGCTCTATCCTTTTGCTATTTCTCTGATTGAAAGTGTCCGTACGTATGAACGGACCTGTGAGAAGGTGGAAGAGCGTAACACTATTTCTCTGCTGGTAGCCGGTCTGAAGAAGGAAGTGCAGGCTTTGATTGGAGAAGGTATTGCCCTGGTGTGGGAGTCATACAAACTTGACCCCTATGTACAACGCCTAGCAGAGACTGTCTTCAGCTTCCAAGAAAAGGTTTGTTCTACTGATTATGTTCTTTTTTCTAAGTGAGACTCTGCACATATCAGTGGCAGTTGAGTTTATTAGCAACAAAATAGTTTAGTTTTGGATTGTATACTATTAAGGACACAGCTGTCTTCCTCTTGGAAAATAATCTAACTGTTTGGAATCTATGCAATAGTTGCATAATTCTTATAGTATTGAAGTCACTGAACAGAGAAACAATTGACAAGATGTATGCTCTCAGATTATTACCTGGTAATGT
>NW_020691162.1:0-3194 GCF_002925995.2 Terrapene triunguis
TGGGCAATCCTCAGCCCAGCTGTGACTGCTAGGCCAGCCTGAGTATGCCCCAGTCCCCTACAGGGAGGATAGTGGTGCAAGTGCAAACTGCGGCTCTGTGTCTGAGGGGTGGAGGGGATTAGGTCTCAAAATGCTCAGCACCTGAAAAGAGTTTTAGGCATCCAATTATTTTTCCAAAAGCCTTGTGAGGATTTTAGTCACTCAAAGGCATTTTCCGAACTGTGGGTGTAAATACATGAGCAGCCCTGGGACTAGTTTACCATCATGCAATGAAAATGTGTATTAATTCCACGGGTAACCTCCAACGACTAAAACCAACCACTAAGAAAAATTATATTAACCCTCAGACCTAGTGCTACCCCCTTGTGGCACCCTAACTAACCTCCCCCTTCGCTAGTTTGGAAGAGATGCGCAGCTGGGGATAAGGATGGCTCTGTGTATCTACAGAGAAGGTTCAGTTGTGGGGGTGGGGCTGAGGTGTTTGGAGGACTCGGAGGGTTTGGTAGATTGGAGGAAGATTGGGAAGCTGGGAGAACTTTGAGTAGCTGGAAGAGGTTCAGATCTGGATTTGGAGGAGTGGAAGTGTAACGGCCAATTTACTGAGTCAAGGCCTGACCTTCTAGTCAATGGAAGCTGTGGGCGTTCAGCATCTCTCTGGATCATCCTCATCCATGTTTCAGTGCTGTTCACGGAGCATGTGAATGACTGTCACAGCAGCCGAATGGCCACATAAACACTTAACCATCTTTTCATCATTTTTGTGCATGCTATCCTGATGCCATGCACAGCAAGAGATGAACACCGAGATAGCAGGTTGTTGGACATACCTGGGTTGTTTTTTCAGGTATTATGGAAACACTGTTTTTTGCTGTAATTGCATCAGGAAATGCTGGGAATCTGTCACCTCCTTTTGTTTTTAGAGATTTTTATCTACTGTATAAATGTATTTTTCTCTCTTCAGTTCTAGTTTGTGCCCGACCCCCGAACATCTCCCACGGCCAGCACAGTGACTGGGGCAAGAGAGTTTTTTTTGTTGGCTCATCGGTGACTTACAAATGTGACAGAGGCTTCTCACTTGTTGGAAAAGCCTCCATTCAGTGTATCGCTGGTGATGAGGTCACTCCAACCTGGAGCGAGCCTACCCCTCAGTGCGAAGGTAACTCATTCTGCATTACACTAAAAGGACTCGTATTGGGAAAGGTCTAACAACCACCAATCAAATCTTAACACAACAAAAACCTTTGTCTAAATGTGTATAAAAAATCTGTAAAATATATGTAAAACAAAGTCTTTGTACCAAGGTGCAAGGCTCTCCTTTCTTCTGCAGAATAAAGCAACTCTTCCTTATCCCTGTCTAGCTGTTATTGGCTCTCAGCTAGGTGGACCCAATATTTCGGTAACAGTTTCTGCCGACTCCGCCGGGACTCTCCTAGCTCGGACATTAAACTCCGGACGGCTGCGGCGAACTGGAAACGGCGCCAACAGGGTGTTTCGCCCCTTTTCTCTGCTTCACCGCAGCCCCTGGGGTTCGTGCTCCAATAAAATAAATCCTAATAAAATAAAAAAACACTATCTGGTTCTGGTCTGGTTAACCGGTTAATAAATTTCTGTCTTATACATTTAAGCGTTAAATGTATAAACAAAACTAAGCCTCTCATTCGTAATTCCTCAAAATAAAAGCCATCGCGTGCAATAAAACTCTAAAGTCAAATTAAAATCCTTCTATCCCGTCCCCTGTAGCAATCAATAATAATAAAAATTCCTGTAATAAAATCCTATTAAGCCATAATTCCCTCTATTCTCTATGTAATTCTCTGTTAAAGTGTCAGCAGGCAAATGGGTGGGTCTCTAGTAAAACCCTCTAAAAATAGCCCTTTAAATTATATGTTAAATAAATAGTCTTTACCTGGTATTCAAAAAAAAAATAGTTACACCTTATGTAAAAATTAATATAGCTAATATTATAAAAATTAAATTATAAAAAAAATGTGCATTTCCCCCAAAACATATGCAATATATATTATAGCAAAAATAAAAAAAATGCAAACCTACCATTATAGGTTGTGTTGTCTTTTTCAAATCACTGTGTGTTTAAAAGCAAAAATTAAAAATAAAAAGCAATCAAAAGGTTAAGTTATTTTTTTTTTAGAGGAAATAATTTAAGCTTTTTGTTGTGCTAATTTAATGGTTTTAAAAACCTCCTTCCAAACCTTGGGTCATAGTTTACAGGGCTCTTTCAAAAAAATTTTAAATAAATTCTTTTCTTTCTTTTCTTTCTATGTATTATTTAAATAAAAATACAATGTGCCAAATGCCTATATAATGCTATAATCAAAAGCTCTGCTGTCCATAAAAAAACCCAGTATCTGTCCCTCCAGCTTAATCGCAAATTGCGTAACGGGCCTGACAATTTTTAAATTTGTCAGGCCCAAAAAAAGAACTGTAAAAGTTACTAGTGACACCCCCCCACCCTTAACAGCTAGTAGCCGTTATGTCAGCCAGCGGCCATTTTAAAAAAAAGCAAACACTTCAAGTACACAGTAGCCTAAACTTTTCAACTATCTTCCCTCTCAAGGCCTTAAGGTAGTTAAAACTGGTCCTAAGCCGGTTTTCACTAACCAAATAGCAAAAGCACAGGTCTAACAACCACCAATCAAATGTTAACACAACAAAAACCTTTATCTAAATATATATAAAAAATCTATAAAATATATATAAAACAAAGTCTTTGTACCAAGGTGCAAAGCTCTCCTTTCTTCTGCAAAATAAAGCAACTCTTCCTTATCCCTGTCTAGCTGTTATTGGCTCTCAGCTAGGTAAACCCAATATTTCGGTAACACAATGGTTTATCAATAATTAAATACCGATACTGTCTTCTGTTTGTATGAACCCTGATATGGTGATATCAATTCCCTGCCTTCACAGGAGACACATAGAGTAATTACAGCATGATCCCTAGGGATCCCAAGTTGTCTATCCTTATTAGCTGTCACACATGAAGTTTTTGGCTTTAATCTTTCTCTGCCTCAGTTCCCCCATCTGTAAAATGGGGGTAACATTGCTCACCCTACCTCTAGAAGGGTATGATGAGAATTCACTCACCGATGTTTATAAAGCTCCTCAGAAAGGTCCTCAGAAATGGTGCTTTACAAATGGAAATTTACTATACGATCCTAACTCTTTATTCCATCTCT
>NW_020691163.1:0-1987 GCF_002925995.2 Terrapene triunguis
GTCCAGGTCCCATGAGCCATCGGCATTTTGCAGAGACACCAGCCTCAGCAAGGGAGACTCCTCCGGTTCCCGCCCTGGGGAGAGACATGGGGAGATGGGGCTGGTACAGGGTTGTGGGTACAGAACAGAGACATGGCCTGTCCAGGCTGGGGGACAGCCAACAACCTTAAGTCTGACCCTCTGTGTGTCCTTAACTCTGTCCCTCCATGAGTGTCCTTAACCTGCTCCTCTGCACCCTTAACACTACCTCATCCATGGGCACCCTTTACCTGCTCTTCTGCACCCTTAACCCCTCCACAGACATCCTTAACTCTGCCCCTTCTTGCACCCATGGGATTACAATTAACTTTCAATCGGAGATGGGCACCTAACTCCCTGTGAATGACCCAGCCCAGAATGTGCCAATAAAGACTTTTGCCCCTGAACTCGCCTGTACAAACGTCCAAGCTTAGGCCCAGTTTCACAAGGTTTTTTTGCCTGGGAATTTCCCTCTGTGTTTATTTCAGAGAAAACTGCTCAGAGACATTTCTGTTACTAAAAACTACTGATCCCTCCCTCCCCAACACACACACTTAGCTCACTGATACAAACTCACACCCCAAATTCCAGCTTCACAGAGTTTTTTGCCTGGGGGTTTCCTTATTTTTTTATTCATTTTGTTTCAAGATAATTTGCTTCACGACACTTAAAAAAAAACAGCTAAGGATTCCCCCTCCCCCAGAGACACAAAGGTTTTTCGCCCAGGAATTTCCTTTATTTTCTATGTAGTTTTTAAATACTTGCACAGCTCCATGACCTTCAGGGCACGTCCGTCTCTAACCCGATGAAGCGTCACCCTGGCGTTTGCCCACCCCCGGAGTCCTGACTTCCAGCCCCTGCCCCCCTCACCTTTCTGGGGTGCCGTCTCCGGAGGGGCCCCCTGGTTGTAGGACTGTCTGCCCTTGTGTTGGGGGCCCCCCCAGCTGCGCTTTGGGAGGCCACGGAGCCAGGACAGGCAATTCCAAGGGAGGGGATGGCCAGTACTGGACTTCAGGAGGTGCAGGCACTCGTGACAGTGGTACTCACGTGCCACACGCAAGGCACGGGCCAGGCGCCCGAAGAAGCTGCGGTGGTTCGGTTCATCTATGCGCACTATGCTCGCCGGCCGCTCGCAAACACGGTCTATTGAGACCTGTCCTATCGAGACGCAGTCTATCATCTCCACATGTCCATAGTCCACGATGAAATCTAAATTTAGGGAGCAGTTGGACAGAGAGACAGACGGACACACAAACAGACACAGAGAAGCAAAGGGAGGGAGGAGAAATCCATCCCCCCCCCAGGCACTTAGAGCCAACACACCGCTGGGACCCTGGGACCCCTCCCCTATACCCCCCATTCCCTTTCCCCCAGCTGGGACCCCCACACACCCAGCCCCATCCTCCTCTCCCCACAGCTCCATCACAGCCAGGATCTCCCCAGCTCCCGTCCCTTCCCCCCCCCCCCGGCTGTGACCCCCAGATTCAGTCCCCATAGCCCCATTCTTCTCCCCTCAGTTGGGACCCCTCCTCCAGGCTCAGGGGATGCAGGGGTGGGTGCTGCGCCCCATGGATGAGGGCAGAATGCTGGGGGGCGAGAGGCCCCCGCTAGCCAGGTCTGCTCATGACAGCGATGCGCCCGCCCCTCCTGTCCCTGCAGCTGTCTAGGTCAGTCCATCTGTCTGACTGGGTCTGTTTCTCTCTCTGCGTCTCTCCGGCCTGTCCCCGTCTGTCTGATTCTCGGTCTCTGTCCCTGTCTGACTCTGGGTCTCCGCCTGCCTGTCTGTCTCTGTCCATGTGTCTGGGGGGAAGCACAGGTCCCACTCTCCTGGCTGGGGGGGGAAGGGGGGGCAAACCCTGTGGGCTACTCCCCATCTCACCCTGCCAGCACCCCTGCTCTCCCCATGCCCCGGGGGTGTGAGCATTGGGGTCGCTGTCGCCCTGGAACAGAGAGAGGCAGCACAGCCCCA
>NW_020691163.1:2087-6943 GCF_002925995.2 Terrapene triunguis
CCCCCCCTGCCACCGGGAGCCCCGACCCCTTCAGGGGATACCTGCCAGCGGGACGTCCCGTCTCACCAGCGGCCCCTGCACCGGCTGACCCCGCTCCGTGTCCACCCCCACGTAAGCCGTGAGGGAGCAGATGACCCCCGAGCTCAGGCTGGCCTCCAGTGCCCGGTGCCGGTCCCGCTCCGACCCGGCCCCCACGGTCCCCTCCAGCTCCAGCAGCAGCGACTTGGCTGCCAGCCGGTGAACGGGCAGCCTGTGCCGGGGAGAGAGAGTCACGGGGTCAGCCCTGGACGCCTGGGTTCCAGCTGCTGCGGGGAGGGGAGCAGGGTCTAGTGGGATGGGGGGGGGAGCGGGTGCCAGGACTCCTGGGTTCTATCCTGGTGCCGGGAAGGGAGTGGGGTCTAGTGGTCACAGAAGGGGGGCTGGGAGCCAGGGGGGCAGGTCCCATCCCATCTCTGTTCCGCTGGGGTGGGGACGTGGGGGGGCAGGACCCAGCTGCCGGGGGGGGGAGGGGATGGGAGCTGGGGAGCATTGCTGTCACCTGTCTCCATCCTGTGGCTGCAGGGGGAACTGCAGCGTCTCCTTGTAGGTCTGGTCCTGGATGCGGTACTGCAGGGTGACACCCCCCATGGGAGTGTCTGCGGGCTGCAGGCAAAGAAAGGTGGTCAGAGGTGGAATGCGACAGGGGAGAAGATGCCTGGGATCCCCCAGACCCAGCTTACAGAACAAAGAGGGCAAATACGCCCAATTAACACCAGTTGGGGGGCTAGCCTAGTCAGCCCAATGGCTGCCTTTAGGGTCCAGAGTTAACAATCCCCATTGAGCTCAATGGGGCTGGGGTAGCACAGAGACTTCCAGCCCAGTGGCCATCATTAGAAGTCAGAGTTATCGATCCCCACTGGAGGTCTCGTCTACACTACATACTTTGGTAGAACTACGTTGCCCAGGGGCATGAAAAATCCACACCCCTGAGCGACATAGTTACACCGACCTTAGCCCCCCGTGTAGACAGCGCTATGTCAGCAGGAGAGATTCTCCCGTCGGCTTAGAGCATCTTCACCAGACGTGCTACAGCAGTGCAGCTGCGCCAATGTAAATTTGTAGTGTAGACCTGCCCTGAGATCAATGCAGCCGGGCTAGTACAGAGACCTGCAGCCCAGTGGCCATCATTAGGGGTCAGAGTTAACAATCCCCACTGAAATCAATGGGGCTAGGGTAGCATAGAGATCCCCTGGCTCAATGGCCATCGTTAGGGGTCAGAGTTAACAATCCCCACTAAAATCAATGGGGCTAGGGTAGCACAGAGACCACTGGCTCAATGGCCATCGTTAGGGGTCAGAGTTAACAATCCCCACTAAAATCAATGGGGCTAGGGTAGCACAGAGACCACTGGCTCAATGGCCATCGTTGGGGTTCAGCGTTAACTATCCCCATTGAGAACAATGGGGCTGGGGTAGCACAGAGAGCTCCAGCCCAATGGCCATCATTAGGGGTCAGAGTTATCGCCCAGGAGGAGACTGGGGGGCTCCTGGCTCAGTCACTGATCCCGAGCCCTGGGGGCGTCCCAAGGCAGGAGCCTCACTCTCTCACCTGGGGCTGCCCGCGGAGCTGGGCGTAGACGAGACACCGCTGCCCACCGAAGATCACCTCGGGGCCACGACGCAGCAGCTCCGCCTGCATCCCGGGGGGCAGATCCCAGCTCAGCGAGATCCCGGTCACCGCCGGCTGCAGGGCCCGCTTCAGAGACTGCAGCACCTGGGAGAGAGACCGGCACACATAGGGTGGGCCAGGACGCCTGGGTCCTATCCCCAGCTCTGCAGGGGAGTGGGGTCTAGTGGCCTAGAGTGGGGGAGCTGGGAGCCAGGACTCCTGGGTTCTATCCCTGCTGCAGGGAGGGGAGTGGGGGCTGGTGGGTTACAGCAGGGGAGATCGGACTCCTGGGTTCTCACCTTGGGCTGCATGCGGTCCTGGCTAGTGATGAACTCGGCGCTGCCCTCTGCTGCCCGGGCGATGCCTTTGATCAGAGCTGTGGAGGCCCCGGCCCCGATGCCGAAGGAGAAGCACCTGCAGGGGGGGCAGAGTTCAGGGCTGGGGGGGCAGAGCTGGTGGGGCCCATCCAGTGCTGGGAGGGGGGGACAGGACAGTTGGAGAGGGGCCAGTAGGGCTGGCTGGGCTGGGGGCGGGCTCCCCATGCTGGCGGGGCTGGGGGGGTAGGGTGAGGTGAAGGGTTGGGCAGATTCTGGGGACTATGGTGTGGGGGGGTCCACATGATGGCAATGCTAATAGGGGCAGGGCTCGGGGGGCAGGCACCCCCATTACCTGTGGGTCCCCCGGTGACGCTGCACCTCTGCGATGACATCCTGGGTGTTCTCTACCTCCCCATCCGTAAACACGAACAGCTGGGGGGGGGGGGAGAGACGCTGTCAGAGCCAGGGACCAAACACCCCCCGGAGACACCCCCTCCCCGCTGGGAACGGGAGCAGCCCCCCGGAGAGTCTGCCCCTCTGACCCTCCCAGAGAACCCCGGCCCCATCCCTCCCCTCCCAGAGATCTCCCGAGGGGATGACCGCGACCTTCTCCCCTACCTCTGTGACCCTCAACCCCTAGGCATGACCCCAACCCATCACCTGTTCACCGACCCCTGGACACAAGAACCCACCGACTGCTGTGGGCACCTTTCCGGGAGCTCCCTCCTGACCCCCCCACGTGTGCCCTCCCTGCCCCCCCGGGCTGCAGGGCACCCCCCAGAGCTGGTCGGGGCACAAAGCACTGCCCCTCCCAGCTCTATACAGAGGTACCCCCCCCGGTTGCTACCTGCCACGCCCCGCTCACACCCCCAGGGGCACTGGCCCCCTCATCTGGCCCAGAGCCCCAGTCCCACTCTGAGCCACCCCATGGCCCCTGTCGGCTGCCCCCCAGAACCCCCAGCCCCTCTCCGATCCCCTCTCCCGGGGTCTCCCCCTTGGAAGTTCAGGAACAGCCTCCAAGGGGAGCAGGGGCGGGCGGGCAAGGAAGGGCCTGCGATGGCGTATGGCCCATGCGACAGCTGGGAGCAAACACCCCATGGGCAGGGCTGGGGCACTGGGGGGGGGCTCAGAGTTACTGCAGAGAATCCTTCCCAGGGAGCTGGCTGGGGGAGAGGGGGTCTCGCCCCCATCCTCCGGGCAAGCTGACCCCCACGTGTGGGGTGGGGAAGGGATTTTCCCCCGGCTCAGATTGGCAGAGACCCTAGGGGGTTGGTCTCCCTCAGCAGCCTGGGGCCCGGGGCACTCACTGGTTTGAACTGGAGCAACTGGGGGGAGTCGCTGTGACCTGACGCCTGTAACTCATGGTTTGGGGGTGCAGTGACTCAGCCTGAGGGGCGGGGCTGTCACAGGGGGGCGAGGGGCTGAGCAGTGTCACAGGGGGGCGAGGGGCTGTCACGGTGGGGGCGAGGAGCTGGGGCCTGATGAGATGATCATCATGGTCCCTTCTGTCCTGAAAGTCTATGAGTCTGTCCCACCAGGCCCGCATCCCTCTCTGAAACCCCCCACATCACCCCTCGGCCCCACAATCACTCTCCGAGCCTGCCCCAGGACGCCCCTCCAGCTGGCCCCAGTGCCCCCGGTACCTGGCGTGGGTGCCCGTCCCGGCAGGGGCTGCGGTAAATGGCTTGTAGTGGCTCCAAGATTTTGGTGCCCCCCAGGTTAGCCTGGAGCAGCTGGATGCGCTGCAGGGACTCGGCCATGGTCTGCTGGGTATATTCCACGCTCTGCCTGCGGGGGGCGACGACAGGTCTGGGGCTGGGACAGCCGAAACCAGGGACACCCTGCCCCCAGCCAGCCCTGCCCCTAACCCAGTCACCCCCTGCCCCCAGCCAGCCCTGCCCCCTAACCCACCGATACTCCCTGCCCCCAACCAGCCCTGCCCCCAACCCACCGAAGCCCCCTACCCCCTAACCAGCCCTGCCCCCTAACTCACAGATACCCCCTGCCCCCTAACCAGCCCTGCCCCCAACCCACCGAACCCCCCTGCCCCCTAACCAGCCCTGCCCCCTAACTCACAGACACCCCCTGCCCCCTAACCGGCCCTGCCCCCTAACCCACAGACATCCCCTGCCCCCTAACCGGCCCTGCCCCCTAACCCACAGACACCCTCTGTCCCCTAACCAGCCCTGCCCCCTAACCCAGCCAGCCTCCTCCCTGCCCTGCCCCTCGGACTCACGGGTAGAAGGACTCGAACTCAGACCCAAAGCCGTAGATGTTGAAATAACAGCCCAGGGGCAAACTCTTCAACAGCAGGAACAGGGTCTCCTGGGGACAGACAGACGGATGGAGAGTCAGCCCCATGGGCCCAGCCAGCCTGGGCAGCTCCCCCGGGCGTGGCCCCACGGGCCCATCTAGCGCAGCCTCCCGTCTGGCCGTACCTTGGCGCTGTTGATGCGCTGGCGGGAGAGGTCTCTGCCGTCCATGGGGCGCGCCATGCTGCCGCAGCGGTCCAGCAGGAGGATGAACTCCCCGGCCCGGCTCAGGGCCGGCACCGCCTCGGGCACGCTGGGCAGCAGGGTCACCATCACGGCCGGGTCGCCCATCAGGGAGCCTGCGGGGAGATGGGAGCCAGCCCCCAAATGGGGCAGGCATGGGGTCGAGCCCCCGTGAGCCGCCCCCTCAGCACCCCCGACTGCCCCCAGAGACCCACCCCCACTGCTCTGTCCCTCCCCCCACCCCTCTCTTGCCTTAGATCCCCCACCACCCCCAATACCCAGCCCCCTAGTGCCTGCTCTCACATCCCCAGTTCTCCCCCGTGCCCCCCAAACCTGCAGTGCTCCCCAGTGCCTGCCTGCTCCCAGACACCCCGTTCTGCCGACACCAGCTCCCCCC
>NW_020691164.1:0-2375 GCF_002925995.2 Terrapene triunguis
AGAGAGACTGCAGCGGGGCTCTCTCCTCCTGCCTCCGGTCCTGCAGAACATCCACAAGGCGGCGGAGCGTGTCCGTTTGCTCCCTCATTAGTCCAAGCAGCGTTTGAGTCGCCTGCTGGTCCTCCTGTCGCCACCTCTCCTCCCGTTCCATGTTTGCCCGGTGCATTTGGGACAAGTTCTCCCTCCACTGTGTCTGCTGGGCTGCCTGTGCTCGGGAGCATCCCATTAGTTCAGCAAACATGTCTTCCCGTGTCCTCTTCTTCCTCCTCCTAATGTGCGCTAGCCTCTGGGCAGATGTTGCTGTGGGAATTGGAAAAAGGGAGTGAATTCCTGAGACAGATCAATGTATCTGTGAACAGAGAACATAGTCTTGCTCTGTGAACAAGACCATGCAGAGCACCTATCACACGCGCACTGAGGACAAGGTCGAATTTTCGGCCCTCGCCTACAGTGCCTGCGGTCTTGCTGTGGCGAGCTGAGGAGCGGGGCAGGACACCGGACTTTGTCTAGCTGGCAAACATGGTAAGCCGTAGACTTGTGGCTGCTTAAAACTTTAAGAGTGGCACTGGCCTCCTTTCACATAGAAAGCAATGCGAGTCTCTGCTGGCAGCAATCCTGCAAGCATGAACTCTGCCCCTGTCCCAGCCCCTCGCGGCTGTAAACCGCGTGGCTGTAAACCGGCGGTTGCAGTTCTGTAAAGCAACGGGCAAGCAGTCCCAATACTAACTGTCCCCTACCTAATTCAAAGCAGGGCGTCATGCCAGACATCACCCTCCTGAGGGTCTCGGAGAGCCAGAAGGAGAGGATGCTGCGGGACAGCCTGCAGAAACCGGGGCCATTTGCTGCTATGCTGTGCAAGGCCATGATCCCCGAATACCTGCTGGCGTTGTGGCAGGGAAACGTGTCATACCACGGGGGGCCTAATAAGCTCTCCCTGCCAAAGAACCTGATAATTAGGCTAGAAAGACACCTGCAGGAGGCCTATGAGGAGTTCTCCCCGGGGATCTCGCCTCTATCCCCGGACACATCGACCAGTTTTTGGGTTAGGTGCCCTTGGAGGGACAAAAGAGTGGAGCGTCTTGGGCAGTGTAATCATGAAGCGGACATTGTTGAATTTTCTTAAAATGGTTCGGACTATACATTGAAGCGGCCAAAGACACAGTAATCATGAAACCCTTTGTTCAGATTCCCCTTTTTGTTGCACTTTCCTGTTTACATGTTTAGAAGCACTTTACCCATTGTTAATATTTCAAATTTTCCTGTTCTGTTATAAATAAAAGTTTACATACTTGAAAGCACTTTAGCTATTGTTAATATTTAAAATATGCAAGTTCTGTTATAAATAAATGTTAAGATATTTAAAACACTTACTGCTTGATCCTTCCCCTGAATCTGTGTCTGGGGTAACGGCGGGGGACGGTTGGTAGGGGATCTCTGTGAGGGTGATGAAGAGCTCCTGGCTGTCGGGGAAATCAGCGGTGCCAGCGCTGTCGACTGCCTCGTCCTCCTCATCTCCTTCTTCATCTTCCCCGTCCGCTAACATGTCGGAGGAACCGTCCGCGGACAATATCCCATCCTCAGAGTCCACGGTCAGTGGTGGGGTAGTGGTGGCGGCCGCACCTAGGATGGAATGCAGTGCCTCGTAGAAACGGGATGTGTGGGGCTGGGATCCGGAGCGTCCGTTTGCCTCTTTGGTTTTTTGGTAGCCTTGTCTCAGTTCCTTGATTTTCACGCGGCACTGCGTTGCATCTCGGCTGTATCCTCTCTCTGCCATGGCTTTAGAGATCTTCTCGTAGATCTTTGCATTCTGTCTTTTGGAGCGCAGCTCGGCAAGCACGGACTCATCTCCCCACACAGCGATGAGATCCAAGACTTCCCGATCAGTCCATGCTGGGGCCCTCTTTCTAGTCTGGGATTGCACGGCCATCTCTGCTGGAGAGCTCTGAATCTTTGCCACTGCTGCTGAGCTCGCCACGGTGTCCAAACAGAAACTGCGATCCAAACTGCCCAGACAGGAAAAGGAATTCAAATTTTCCCGGGGTGTGGCTGGTCAGAGCATCCGAGCTCGGACTGCTGTCCAGAGCGTCAACAGAGTGTTGCACTGTGGGATAGCTCCCGGAGCTATTAGCGTCGATTTCCATCCACACCTAGCCTAATTCGATATGGCCATTTCGAATTTAGCGCTACTCCTCTCGTTGGGGAGGATTACAGAAATCGATTTAAAGAGAGCTCTATGTCGAACTAAATAGCCTCGTGGTGTGGACGGGTGCAGGGTTAATTCGATTTAACGGTGCTAAATTCGACATAAACGCCTAGTGTAGACCAGGCCTAAGGTTTCATGAAACCTCAATAACTATTCATAATTTTAAAGGTGA
>NW_020691165.1:0-1171 GCF_002925995.2 Terrapene triunguis
CAGCTGCCCCCACTATGGGGACGCACAGAAGAATGTTTGTCTAGATGAAAACTGGACCCGAAATGTCGAATCCTGTGTGGTTCCCAACCCCCACTGGTGATCTCAGAGTGAGTCTGGGCTGTCGGTATTAGCGCCTCCTGGTTTGATACAGCCCCGTTTGGCAGACAAGCTCCCCTGTAGCTCTATAGACACAGGGACGTTCCTCCTCTGAAATAGGAACAGCTGGTCCCAGATCTGCTCCGCAGTGACTCCAGGTGTGAATGGCACCTGGCTGGGGCAGGGACCGTCTCTGTGTCGTGTGTCCGTCCGTACAGCTCCGAGCACACGGGAGAACTGGCCCACGACAGGGGCTCCTGGTAATTAATACTAGTCAGTAATGATTTTGGTTCTGGTTTCCGTGGAGCCAGGCAGGGGCTGTATCTGCGCTCAGGGTCTCGCTGGGCCGATCCTCCCCATTCTGGGATCCTGGAGGCGCTGAACCGGCCCGAATCCCTGCGTCCCGTCCTCTCAGCCCGGGGGAGAGCCACCATTGCCGACTGGGGGAGGGGGTCCCTGTATAACTAACCACAGACACCAGGGCTCCAGCTTTCTCACTCCCCCCCCCCCCCCCCCGTCCTGGCCCCTGACAGACGCTGGTTTCATTCCCACAGAGGAAACCAACCAGACTCATCCGGCAACGACGCTGGCTACGACCCACCCAGGCAGCGTGGGACCAGGTACCGGGGCTGGGGGCAGGAAATCGCCATCAACCGCCCCAGAAACAGGTTTGTGCAGCCCAAGAAGCTGCCCCCGGGGTAACCATGAAGTCAAGGGCCTGGTTGCGTGGGACAGGGGCAGATCCCCAAGTGAATGTCCCATCTGGGCTGAGACTTCCCCCCCCCCCAGACTCATTTCATAGGCTGGGGGCAGGGTCACTGGACAGATGCCAGATTGGCTTGGCAGGGGCAGGGCCTGGGAGAGCTTCCCCCCAATGCACAGCCCCACCCCATCGGCCCCACAGACTGGGGTGCTGTGCTGCTCACTGGCACCACAAAGCAACCCATGTGGGGCACAGCTCAATGCATATCCCCCTGGGAGAACGGGGACGGAGAGCTGGGGTAAGGGCCCTGTGTATCCCCTCTGTCTGCCTGAGTCTGCAGACAGCCCAGGGGAATGGCTCAGAAGCAGGGCT
>NW_020691165.1:1181-1512 GCF_002925995.2 Terrapene triunguis
GTTCATCCTCATAATATGATTGTGTGGGATCCAATGCAAAGTTTGTCATGTCGGGTGTCTTCGGAAGGCTCATGATGCACTGAGCATTGTTGTTACAGTGATGTTATAGGTTGTAATTTCATGTATATAGTTATGAGTCTGAAAAAGTGTCCTCGTGGCTTAAAACAAGCCCAGGCAAAACTCTCCAGGAGCAGAGGGGCAGTTCACACCTCATCAGGGCATGTGTGGGACAAACCCAGCCCAGCCTCACAGGAACAAAGGACACTGGCCAAAGGATGTGTTGGACTTTCGAGTGAGTCACCCCCCCTTCCCTTGGTCAGTTTGGGACTGC
>NW_020691166.1:0-2438 GCF_002925995.2 Terrapene triunguis
CCCAGAGCCACCCAGGCGAGACCCATTGGCCGACCCAGGCCAGAACCACTCAGACCGCCCCCCCCCACCCCGACCCGAGCCCGGCACCGCCCGCCCAGCGGCACGGGCTCACCTGTACACCAGGGTCTCGTCGGAGGAGCTGTTGTACTGGACCTGGTACATGCGGACGCCAGGCCCGGGCCGCGGCGGGACCCAGCGAATGAGGGCGGAGGACGCCGAGAGCTCGGAGGCCAGGACCCCCCCGTCTCGCGGGGCAGCGCTCCCGTTGGCGCCCGCCTTGGCCGACGTGAGGATATCGGAGGGCCCGGGCGCTGGGGGGCGGGTGCCGTCGGCGAGCTGGGGCAAGGGGCTGACCTGCAGCTCCACGGAGGCGGTGGCCTCACCAGCAGCGTTGGAAGCCACACAGGTGAAGGCGCCGGCGTCCTGGACGGCGGCCACCAGGATCTCCAGGCTGCCGTTCTCGTAGGCCAGCGTCCGGGAGCTGTTGGCCACCAGCTTCCCCTCCGGAGAGAGCCAGTGCACCGCTGGCTCGGGGTCGCCCGCCCCGTGGCAGCGCAAGGTGGCCGCCTGGCCCTCCGTCACCGCCAGCCGGCCCGTGTGGTGGGTGATGACGGGCAGCTGGCAGACAAACTCCTCCTCGGGGACACTCCAGAAGTACTTGCCCAGGAGCTCGGGCGGCGAGGCGCAGGTCTCCAGGTCGTCCTCGCGCGCCAGGCGCCGGAGCCACAGCAGCTCGCAGTTGCAGTGCAAGGGGTTACCCCCGAAGCTGAGCACCAGGGAGGAGAGGGGCGAGCCCTTCGACTTGGCATAGACGGGCAGGCGGAGGAAAAGCGGGTCCGGGGGGATCTTCTTCAGCCGGTTGGAGGTCATGTCCAGCCGGGCCAGCTTGTGCAGGTCGGCGAAGACGCCTTGGGGCACGTGGGCGATGAGGTTGTGGTCCAGGCTGAGGGAGTTGACGTTGCTAAGGCGACGGATGGTCTCCCAGGGCAGCCGGGCCAGGTTGTTGTAGGACAGGTCCAGGTCCTCCAGGGTGCCGGCGAAGTCGTCGAAGGCGCCGGGCGCCACGGCCTGTAGCTGGTTGTTGCCCAGGATGAGGTGGCGCAGGTTGGGCAGGCCCCGGAGCTGCTGGGCCCCGATGGCCGGCAGGCGGTTGCCGTCCAGGTGGAGGGCCCGCAGGCCGCGCAGGTCGGCGAAGGCGAAGGGCACCAGCTGGCGGATGGCGTTGCGGGAGAGGGTCAGGTGCACCAGGCGCGTCATGTTGGCGAAGTCCCGGCGCCGCACGGCCGCGATGAAGTTGTCCGTCAGCCGCAGTTCGGCCGTGCGCCGGTCGAGGAGCCCGGGCACGAAGAGCAGCCCGGCCCGGGCGCACAGGACAGCCAGCGAGGGGGACAGGTTCTGGCACGTGCAGCGGGGGGGGCACAGCTGGGCGTGGGAGGGGCCCAGGCAGAGGGCCAGGGCGTAGAGCAGCAGGCGCTCCATGGCACTGTCAGGGGGCCCGGCTGCAGGCAGAGAGGGAGAGAGACGGGCCAGGTGAGAGCAGAACCTTTCTTACCCGGGACTGTATCCTCCTTCACCAGCAGGGGGCGCCCTGCGCTATGCCTAGCTCCTGGAGGGGAAGTGGGGGCTAGCAGTGAGAGCAGGGGGCTGGGAGCCAGGACTCCTGGGTTGTATCCCTGGCTCTGGGAGGGGAGTGGGGGCTAGTGGTGAGAGCAGGGGGCTGGGAGCCAGGACTCCTGGGTTGTACCCCTGGCTCTGGGAGGGGAGTGGGGGCTAGTGGTGAGAGCTGGGGGCTGGGAGCCAGGACTCCTGGGTTCCATGCCCCATTTTAGAACTGACTCTCTGTGTGGCTTTGGGCTACTAACCTGCCCTTTCCGTGCCTCAGTTTCCTATCCTATAAAATGGGCCAAGTAACCCTTTATCCACAGATCCTTCCCTTTAGGCCCAGGGGCACACACGCTTCCCCCAGCCCCGTCCCCCAAGTCCTTTCCCAGCAGCCCCCAGGGCGCACACACACACCCCCAGACTCTTCCCAGCATCCCTCAGGGTACAGGTGCCCCACCCCAGACCTTCCCAGCAGCCCCCAGGGTACACCCCCCTCCCACCTTTCCCAGCAGTCCCCGGGGCACCCCCCCAGGCCCCTCCCAGCAGCCCCCAGGAACAAAGTGAGGGAGGCAACTGGGGTCCAGAAGGAGCTGCCCAAAGCCCTCCCCTGCCCCGACGCACTGAGGACTTGGCAAAGCCGGGACCACTCAGCCCTGGTGCAGATTGGGGGGCAGCAGCTGGGGGGCCCAGGGTGAGCAGGGCAGTGGGGCCGCCTGGCAGAAGACGCAGGAGCAGCTGGGGCAGCACCAGGCTATGTGCACGGCACGGGGGGGGGGGGGCGCAAGCCGGGCCCCCCCCCCATGCATCTCCTCAACCCCCTCCCCTACAGGCCACGG
>NW_020691167.1:0-384 GCF_002925995.2 Terrapene triunguis
TACTGGCCGCCACTTCCAGCAGCTCCCATTGGCCTGGAGCAGCGAACCGCAGCCAGTGGGAGCCGTGATTGGCCGTACCTGCGGACGCGGCAGGTAAACAAACCGGCCCGGCCCGCCAGGGGCTTTCCCTACACAAGCAGCGTCCCAAGTTTGGGAAACACTGGTCTAGTTGAAACACTCATAGGGGTGAATTGGGGAATGATGAGACATTGCTATGATTATTTGTATTGCAGTAGTGTTTAGAGCATTTTAAAGAGAAGGAATGAAAACAAAACAAGGGCAGGCCCCCATCGCGCTAGGAAACGTGAACAAACATATTAGGAGAGTATCCCCGGTCTGAAGAGCTTACAGTGCAAATGAACATGCCAGACAAAGGAAATGAGA
>NW_020691167.1:394-3094 GCF_002925995.2 Terrapene triunguis
AGCAGTGGCAACTATGCAGAGCTCTCCAGCAGAGATGGCCGTGCAATCCAATAGAAAGAGGGCCCCAGCATGGACTGATCGGGAAGTCTTGGATCTCATCGCAGTGTGGGGCGATGAGTCCGTGCTTTCAGAGCTGCGCTCCAAAAGAAGGAATGCTAAGATCTACGAGAAGATCTCCAAAGCCATGGCAGAGAGAGGCTACAGCCGGGATGCAACGCAGTGCCGCGTGAAAATCAAGGAGCTGAGACAAGGCTACCAAAAAACCAAAGAGGCTAACGGACGCTCCGGATCCCAGCCCCACACATCCCGTTTCTACGAGGCATTGCATTCCATCCTGGGAGCGGCCGCCACCACTACCCCACCCCTGACCGTGGACTCCGAGGATGGGATATTGTCCGCGGCCGGTTCCTCGTCGGACATGTTAGCGGACGGGGAAGATGAAGAGGACGAGGCAGTCGACAGCGCTGGCACCGCTGATTTCCCCGACAGCCAGGAGCTCTTCATCACCCTTACCGAGATCCCGTACCAACCGTCCCCATCCCTTACCCCGGACACAGAATCAGGGGACGGATCAAGCAGTAAGTGCTGTAAACATGTAAACATTTATTTAAAACAGAACGGTAATATTTATACTATTAACAATGTATATTTATAAAAGTGCTGTAAACTAGTAAAAAAATAATCAGGTACAAAACAGGAATATTTACAAAGGTAACAAATGGGTTTTGCATGATTTCTCTGTCTTAGGCTCTTCTCAATTTAGTCCCAAGTATTTTAAAAAAATTTCACAATGTCCGTTACTACATGATTCCCAGGCCCAAGACGCTCCACTCCAAAGTCCCAGTGCACCTACGCGAAAATCCGGTCAATGTGGCCGGGGATCGACGAGAAATCCTCGTAGGAGAACTCCTCGTAGGTCTCGTGGAGGTAGAGCTCAAGCCTGTTGATCAGGTTCCGGGGTAGGGCGATCTTAGTGGGCCCTCCGTGGTAGCAGACATGTCCCCTCCATGCCACAATCAGGTACTCGGGGATCATGGCCCGACATAGCATGGCGGCATACGGCCCCGGTTTCTGCATGCTTTCCCGCAGCATGCGTTCTCTCTGGGTGTCCGGGATCCTCAGGAGGGTGATGTCGCTCATGACGCCCTGCTTTGGATTAGGGAGGGGAATGTTAGTATTGGGACTGCTTTACAGCCACGCGGTGGAGGGAGAGGGGCAGCATACAGGGATCTTTCCCTGGGACAGCCGCGAGGGGGTGGGACAGGGGCAGAGTTGATGCTGTCCTGATTGCTGGCAGCAGAGACTGGCATTGCTTTCAATGTGAAAGGAGGCCAGTGCTACTGCTGGAGTTTTAAGCAGCCACAAGTCTGCGGCTTACCATTATTGCCCGCTCCAGAAGTTCAGGTCTCCAGCCACAGTTCTCTGAACACTCCAAGACCTCCGCAAGTCCACAGGCACTGAAGGCGACGGCCGAAAATTCGACCTTGTCCTGAGTGCGCATGTGAGAGGTTCAGTGCATGGTCTTGTTCACAGAGAAAGACTAGGTTCTTTGTATACAATTTCATTTATCTGTCTCAGGAATTCACTCCCTTTTTAAAATTCACACAGTCACATCTGCGACTGTCTCCCAACCCAGCCTGTCAGCACACTCCCAGAGGCTAGCGCAGATTAGGCGGAGGAAGAAGAAGACGCGTGAAGACATGTTCACAGAACTAATGGGCTGCTCCCGAGCCCAGGCAGCCCAGCAGACACAGTGGAGGGAGAACTTGTCACAAATGCACCGAGCAGTCATGGAACGGGAGGAGAGGTGGCGTCAGGAGGACCAACAGGCTACTGAAAAGCTGCTTGGACTAATGAGGGAGCAAACGGACACGCTCCGGCGCCTTGTGGATGTTCTGCAAGACCGGAGGCAGGAGGACAGATCCCCGCTGCAGTCTATCTGTAACCGCCCTCACCCGCCACCAAGTCCCACACCACCCTCACCCAAAGTCCAAAGAAGGAGGGGCGGCAAGGGCCGTTAAAACTTTCAGTCAACCCCTGCAGACTGCTCTAGCAGTAGAAGGCTGACATTCCCCAAAATTTCATAAGTCCTTTCCTACCCACCTCACACAAGCCCCCGTCCAAGTTTCACCCCCCACGTTTCATGTCTGGTTCGCAATAAAATGTTTGTTTCTGTTCATTACTGTTTCAGTCAGGTTCTTTTGAGGGAGAGTCTGTCTGGAGGGGGGGAAGGGGCTTGGTAATTGGACAGGACAGTCACCTTTAGCAGGGTACAGAGGCGGTGTCAGGTCCAGCATCAGGACACATACACAGTGCAGTCACTGGTTACCCTGGTCAGTCTGGGAGGTGTTTTTCATGTTTTGGGGGGGGGGGGGTGGCTCTGTGACTTTGTGGCGGGGGAGGGCAGTTACAGATCTTATGCAGCGGTCCTTATCCTGGCTCACAGATCCACGCAGCAGGGGATCTGTAACCCTACCCCCCCTGCCAGAAAGTCACATAGCCGACACATACACACAGTCCCACCCAGGAGTGCTGGCAGGCTCCATTGAAATAACCAGTCCACCAGTGCGGAGCCTGTCATTCCGGGAGTTTAGAAGTATCATTTGCATCAGAACACTAAACCCGCCCCCCGCCACAGTCTGCGTCCCCGGTTTAAAATATTCCCGCGAAAACAGCAATACAGACAACGGTGTTCATTAA
>NW_020691168.1:0-3224 GCF_002925995.2 Terrapene triunguis
AGACTAGATGATCATAATGGTCCCTTCTGACCTTAAAGTCTATGAGTGTGGGGCGCTGCGGAGGGCCCTGCCCCCAGCCCCTGAGCAGCTCCGGGGTCCCTCTGCTGCTCTCGGCGGCAGCTGCGGGGGGGATCTGGCTGATCACAGCAGCTGGGAGCTGCAGGGGGAGTTTCCCACCGCCCATGGAAGCAGCGGGGACCTCTGCTAGCAGCGGCAGCTGGGTAGCTCATGGGTTGCTGCCGGCAGCAGCTGGTCTGTTGCAGGGTCCTGCCCCCCACAAGGCTGCTGCGGGGTCCACAATGTCAGGGAAGTTGCTGGAAGTCATGGATTCCATGATTTCCATGCGCTCCATGCCATAATCTTAGTCTTAGTATTCACTAATGGCTCAAAGTCCTCTTCAGTCGGTTCCTTAGGTATTCTAAGATGTATTTCATCAGGCCCTGCTGACTTGATGACATGTGACTTGTAAACAATAACTTAGACTTGTTCTTTTCCTATTTTAGCTTCAGATCCTACCTCATTTACACTGAAGTGCACTATCTTAGTCATCCAATCACTACAAAAATGTTGGTGAAAACTTAAATATTTCAATTGTCAGCATCAGTTTCAGAGTTATCACCACACTGAGATGATTGAGGAGTTCACATCTCTCAGAGCTACCATTCAAGCTGTCCCTCTTCTAAGGAAAACAACACTCCATCACCTCCTGCTGGTTTTCCATTGGACAGGTTCTCTTCCCAACCATAAAGGCTAAAAATAATATTTTAATTTGTGCTATTTACCAAAGGTGGAATTTTCAAGAGTGCCCTGTGCTGGCCTGACCTTGCTCCCACTGGACACAATAGCATTAACTTCAGTGGGACCAGCTGAACCAACAATGAGCACTTTTGAGAATCCCACCCTACATCCTCACCCCTCAATCTTGCCAAACCTTAATCCCACCCCAATGTCTCAGCTCCTGTACAAGACAATTCAGCCCCAGCTCCCCAGCCTGCTCCATAGTCACCTCTTCTTCACTTCAGGTGCTTTAGTGAAGGCCAGATGTACACTGAATCTTGCGCGGAAATAGAAGGCTACAGGAGGGACCTTGGACCTAGAAGACAGTGGATAAAGAAGGCTTTGTACACCAGTGGTGAGGATGCTCAGCTTTGCTAAAGAAAATGAGTGGATCAAAAAGTCCCAGCTTTTCCTAAAAAAGCTGTTTAACTTGGTGGTAATGGCTGCATAAATGACACCTAAAACTGTGCAGTCAAGCCTAGGAAAGGATATTTCTAACTAATTATTTACAGAGCAAAGTTTGTTTACATACTTATTTATGGCAAATATAACCTGCATGAGTAATACAGATAGACACACACACCGCACACACAGTGTAACACGCTAGTACTGGAGATACACTGGAATTGTACAAGGAATTCATGCTGTCAGCCTGACCATTTATTCTGAAAAGAAACGTCCATTTTGCAAGCTGATCAGAGCACAGGCCAAGTGAAAAGTGCATGTTTATTAATTTAAGTCCAAGTGTCTGAGAACAAGGGATAAGAGAGAGATCTGGGATCTCTCTTTTCTGCTTCCTTTTACAAAGCTAGATTTTTAAAAAGTTGAGATAAGGTCATTGATAGCAGGCTCCCACGTGCAAGTTTAATAACCACATAAAAAGGGGGTGGCGGTGTAGTTTTTGCAAGCTTTAAATGTTGGGCTGATGAATGATTCGTGCTGTTCATAATATGTTTTTAATTTCTCACTGGAAGCTTTACGCAGTACATTATAAAAGGAAAACAGAACGCATTTGCCAAATCGCGCATTTGAAATGCACAATCTGCATTTTTTGGGAGGCAAACGGTGCCATTAAACTCCTAAAACAAAATCAAAGTGTTCCATTGTATTATTAATCTAAATGTCACTTTCATAAATTGTTACTTAAAGAGTGTATTCACATCCAGCAATTTCCCACTAGCAATTACAAAACAATGGACTGTGCCAAAAGCAATTAAGTAAATCACATAGTGGACTCCAGTTCTTCTGTCTTCTCATGGGTGACTTGGGAGCGCAGATTAGACTAGTTGGCAGCAGCTGAAGAGGAAAGGATACCATTCAGTCCAGGTTTGTTAAGGTCTCTCCAGTCAAACTGACTAACTGAGAGACATGATGTTATTGCAGCCAGAGTGGTGGTTCTGCCATTAGGCCACGTGGGGTAATGCCCTGCTCAGGAATATCAGAAAATAAATTTAAAGCAAACTAAGTGTATGTTCCTCCTAATTCCCTGTGCCATTTGCAGCCGTTAATTAAAGAGCACAGCATTATTGTCTTCCAGACTGTGCAGTTCAGATCCCACTGCTGTGGGACTTCAGAGACTCCGCCTGAGCTGTATTTAACAGCCCAACAGTCGCAGTAAGCAACAGCTGCTTAGCTAAGCTTTGGAGAGCTCCCTTAACAAGCACATGCAGGAGAGCCCCATGTAACATCCTACAATGAGCCACCTGCACTTCTGACCCAGCTCTGCCACCCATTTAACCCTGTTTCCATTGAGGGAAGAGCCTTGGCCCCAGGTGACTGTCACCACTTGAGAGCAAAACAAAACAGCCAGAAAGGAGGATGGTTTAGAACAGGGGTAGGCAAACTTTTTGGCCCAAGGGCCACATCGGGGTTGCAAAACTGTATGGAGGGCCGGGTAGGGAAGGCTGTGCCTCCCCAACCAGCCTGGCCTCTGCCCCCATCCAACCCCTCCCACTTTCTGCCTCCTGACTGCCCCCCTCAGAATCCCCAACCCATCCAACCCCCCCGCTCTCTGTCCCCTAACCGCTCCCTCCCGTGACCCCCCCGCCTCAACCGCCCCCGGGACCCCACCCCCTATCCAACCGCCCTGCTGCCAGTCCCCTGACTGCTCTGATCTCTATCCACATCCCAGCCCCTGGACAGGCCGCCCGGGACCCCACGCCTATCCAACCGCCCCTGTTCCCCGTCTCCTGATCCCTATCCACACCCCCGCCCCTTGACAGGCCCCCCGGGACTCCCACACTTATCCAATCCCCCCCATCCCCTGACCACCCCCAAGAACCTCTGCCCCATCCAACTGCCCTCTGCTCCCTGTCCCCTGACTGTCCCCTGGGACCCCCCGCCCCTGGCCCCCTTACCATGCTGCTCAGAACAGCATGTCTGGCAGCTGCGCCACCCGGCCGGAGCCAGACACGCTGCCACGCTGCTCAGCATGAGCGCGCAACCCC
>NW_020691168.1:3234-7204 GCF_002925995.2 Terrapene triunguis
AGAGACGGTAGCAAGCCGAGGAAGAATGAGAAAGGAAGAGACTGTGCTGAAAAAGCAAAGTTGGCCTGTCTCTACCGTTGGCAAGTGGCCCTAGCTGCTACAGGGGACATAGATGGAGATGGCCTTCCAGCTTCACGGTTTTTGCAGTAAGTGGTTTAAAAAAAAAACAAAAAAAAACAATTTTGGGAGAACCGAAGGGCTTCTGGCAGGAAGGCTCTTTTCAATTTCACATGTGAAGTTGACAAGAGACTTCTAGCCCCGCTGCTGGAGAGGCAGAGATCCAGGCTGCTCGTCCTCCCACTGCAGCTCTGGGAACCAGACAGCACAGCCGCTCAGCCTCCGCACCTCCCGCAGGGATGGAGAAGCAGAGTGTGCGTGCCCTCAGGTTCTTTTCCTCTCCCTCCCCCAAGCAGGGGGAAAGCACGGTGCTTGAGTTCACTGCCTCTCCATCCTTCAGAGCTTGGGGGTCCGGGAAAGCCACCCAAGCACGCTGCCTCATCAGCCCTCCAGAAAGTGTCTGTCAATTTCACAGGCGGGCAGAAAGTGAAATTAACTAAAGGTTTCAGAGCAGGCCGCCAGGAAGCTGTAACTTCAATTTTTCCTGATTGGGGGGGGGAGGGGCAGGAAATCAACAAAACTGAAATTTCAGATTTGCAAAAAAGGAATTTTGGGTCAAAATATCATTGCAACAACAAAAAACGTTCTGGCAGCTGTAGCCAGAGAAACTTTCCTACTTAATGATTTACCTTCACATTTCCTGACACTTGTGCATGTTCCAAGTAAGAATTATTAGCTCACAATGAATAACATAGCCCAAAATGCTACAAAGCCCGTAGAACTGTCAAGAACGACAGAAGACCTGCCAAGCCCTAATGAAAGAAGCTTTATATATCTCTTAACTTGGCCTGTCATTAGAGAATATCTTCATAGTTCAAATATAATTCCAATTGCTTACACCCACCACAGGGAGGCTCAGCTTTGTGAAGGCAGTTTCCTTTTCTCCAGCATTCTAGGCCCAGTTGATCACTGACCTGCATGTTGTGTGGGCCCTTACTTGAGATCAGACAATCATTCTGGTTTGCTCTCTGACACTCACTTTGCACTGGCACCAATCATACTATCATAGAACTGGAAGGGACCTCAAGAGATCTAGTCCAGTCCCCTGCACTCAAGGCAGGACCAAGTATTATCCAGACCATCCCTGACAGGTGTTTGTCCAACCTGCTCTTAAAAATCTCCAGTGACTGAGATTCCACCACTTCCCTAGGCAATTTATTCCAGTGCTTAACCACCCTGACAGTTAGGAAGTTTTTCCTAATGTTCAACCTAGACCTCCCTTGCTGCAATTTAAGACCATTAATTCTTGTCCTATCCTCCAACGTTAAGAAGCACAATTTTTCTCCCTCCTCCTTGTAACAACCTTTTATGTACTTGAAACTGTTATCATGTCCCCCCTCAGTCCTCTTTTCCAGTCTAAACAAACCCAATTTTTTTCAATCTTCCCTCATAGGTCATGTTTTCTAGACCTTTAATCATTTTTGTTAACTCTTCTCTGGACTCTCTCCAATTTGCCCACTACTTTCCTGAAATGTGGCGCCCAGAACTGGACACAATACTCCAGTTGAGGACTAATAAGAGCAGAGTAGAGCGGAAGAATTACTTCTTGTGTCTTTCTTACAACACTCCTGCTAATACATCCCAGAATGATGTTCACTTTTTTTTGCAACAGCGTTACTCTGTTGACTCATATTTAGCTTGTGATCCACTATGACCCAATGATCTCTTTCTGCAGTACTTCTTCCTAGGCAGTCATTTTCCATTTTGTATGTGTGAAACTGAATGTTCCTTCCAAAGTGGAGTATTTTGCATTTGTCCTTATTGAATTTCATCCTATTTACTTCAGACCATTTCTCCAGTTTCTCCAGATCATTTTGAATTTTAATCCTATCCCCAAAGCAATTGCAACCCCTCCCAGCTTGGAATAGTCCACAAACTTTATAAGCGTACTCTCTGTGCCATTATCTAAATCATTGATGAAGATACTGAATAGAACTGGACCCAGAACTGATCCCTGCAGGACCCCATTCATTATGCCCTTCTAGCATGACTGTGAACCACTGATAATTCTCTGGGAACAGTTTTCCAACCAGTTTTGCACCCACCTTATAGTAGCTCCCTCTGGGTTGCATTTCCCTAGTTTGTTTATGACGTCATGTGAGACAGTATCAAAAGCTTTACTAAAGTCAAGATATACCACATCTACCACTTCCCCCCATCCACAAGGCTTGTTACCCTGTCAAAGAAAGCTATCAGGTTTGTTTGACATGGTTTGTTCTTGACAAATCCATGCTGACTGTTACTTATCACCTTATTATCTTCTAGATTTTTGCAAATTAATTGCTTAATTATTTGCTCCATTATCTTTCCAGGTATAGAAGTTAAGCTGACTGGTCTGTAATTCCCCAGGTTGTACTTATTTCCCTTTTTATAGATCGGCACTATATTTGCCCTTTTCCAATCTTCTGGAATGTCTCTTGTCTTCCATGACTTTTCAAAGCTAATCGCTAATGGCCCAGATATCTCCTCAGTCAGCAGCTTGAGTATTCTAGGATGTATTTCATCAGGCCCTGGTGACTTGAAGACCTCTAACTTGTCTAAGTAACTTTTAACTTGTTCTTTCCCTATTTTATAGTCTTTTCCAATGACTGTATGCATTGAAGGGCAATAAAAATAATTTTAAAAAATCTGACTATGAGCACAGTTCAGAACTCGTTTTACCTAAGAGAATATAACTTGCTTCTTTCTAGCCCAGATTTTTTTTCTGGGATTATGAATCAGAATAACAGCCCTACATGATTAAGGGGACAGTGTTTTCATAACTATTAGAGCTAGTTTAATAAACCATAGAAAAGGGGGAACCTCCAGAAAGCATTTCACAGCTGCAGTAATACTAAACCTCGTGCTAGTCTTTGGGTTCAAATTAAGGGACTAATCCTGCAATCCCTGCAGAAGAATATACTACCAATCACATGACCAGGATGGTGATAGTGACTGTGAAATGCTCAGGGAGATCTGAGAGGCTACAAAAATAGAAAACCCAATAATAATGGGGATTTCAACTAACCTCATATTGACTGGGTACATGTCACTTCAGGACGGGATGCAGAGATAAAGTTTCTAGATACCATTAATGACTACTTCTTGCAGCAGTTAGTCCTGGAACCCAAAAGGGGAGAGGAAATTCTTAATTTAGTCCCGAGTGGTGCACGGGATCTGGTCCAAGAGGTGAATATAGCTGGACCGCTCAGCAATAATGACCATAATGTAATTAAATTTAACATGCTTGGGGGGGGGGAACCAAAGAAACCCACCACATTAGCATTTAACTTCGAAAAGGGGAATTATACAAAAATGAGGAGGTTAGTTATATGGAAATTAAAAGGAATAGTCACAAGAGTGAAATGCCTGCAAGCTGCATGGAAACTATTCAAAACCACCGTAATAGTGCCTGAAGCTATACCTCATTTTATATATACACACACACACACACACACACACACACACATATACACATACACACATACAGTAAGAGGATCAAAAGAACCTCCGCCAGCTAAACAGAGTAAAAGAGGTGGTTAGAGACAAAAAGAAGAGATCCTTTTCCTCCCGAGGAAAATAAAAAGGAGCATAAACTTTAGCAAGTCAAGTGTAAAAGTATAAATATGCATGCCAAAAAAAATGTAAAGAGCAACTAGTGAAAGACAAAAATTACAGCATTTTTTTTAAGTACATCAGAAGCAGGACGCCTGCCAAACAATCAGTGGGGCCACTGGAGAACTGAGGTGCTAACGGAGCACTCAGAGAAGAAAAGGTCATTGCGGAAAAGCTAAATGAATTCTTTGTATCTGTTCATGGACTCATAGACTCATAGACTTTAAGGTCAGAAGGGACCATTATGATCATCTAGTCT
>NW_020691169.1:0-4874 GCF_002925995.2 Terrapene triunguis
TCCTCCCCACCCCAGAACCTGAAGGCGGCCGACACTGACCCCACCGCCCCGCCGTACGACTCCCTGCTGGTGTTTGACTACGAGGGCAGCGGCTCCGAGGCGGCCTCGCTCAGCTCCCTCAACTCCTCCTCCGACCGGGACCAGGACTATGACTACCTGAACGACTGGGGCGGCCGCTTCAAGAAGCTGGCCGACATGTACGGCGGGGGCGAGGATGAGTAAGGGGGGCAGTGAGATGCCATGTGCCCGCCCGCAGAGCAGCTTTTGCTGGGATGCCACATTTCTCTCCAGGAAGCTCCGCAGAGCGGCTTGTCTTGCATGGAGCGGCTGGAGCTTCAGTGGGCAAACTCGCTGGCCTGGGTCCCGTCACATGAGATCTTAAAGCTTCCTGGAGAGGATAGGCCCAGCTCTGGCTTCCATTGGGTGCCCGTCTCTCCATGCGACCTTCGGGGCTGAGCCCTGATTACCTGTGGTGTGTGTGATGCTTCCTGGAGCTGAGGAGCCTCGTGTGACTTTCCTGGCAGCTTGCAAACAGCCTCGTACCCAGACCTGACCATGCCTGGAAGCCTTATGAAGCTGCTGGTGCCTTCTGGATCTTCAGACACAATTGCCTGCCAGGGGAAATAAAAGCCTGTCTTATGAATCCCTAACTCCTAGAATATCCCCAAGGCCTGGAGCCCTCTGGCTCCTGATTCTGAACTGTGATACATTACCCTGGTGTGCTGGAGTTTATCTGTGCAAGGTGCTGTACCCAATCAGTCCAGTAGGCTGCCGGCTAGCTCCCCATCCAACTGCCTTCCTGCTCCGACCACTCGACTGTTAATGCCCTGCTGCTAGCCATGTTCCCTACAAAATGTTTGACTATGGCCTTTTATATCTTCCGAGGCTGCCCTTTCTTTTTTACTATGTATAAAGTAAGTTAGTGTGCTGCTAAAGCATGGGACAATGGGTGATGTCACTTTTAATAAAGGAAGTTGTGTGTTTTTTACAGACTTGGCTCTTTATTTCTAGCGTCCCCCTGGCCAGTTAGTGCTTCTTCCGCCTCAGGCGGTGGGTGGGGGTGTGTATCTCCGAGCTATTGTTCGAGGCCTGAGCAGTAACCAGCTCCCTAGCCTGCCCTAAATGGGGGGAGACCCCACATTCCCCATCAGGCCCGTTTAGTCAGAGAGAGAAATCCTCCACACTGGAGCCCCAGCAGCTCTGGCCTGTTCACAGGTGCAACTTCCAAAGAGCTCTGGCCATGCTGGCTAACAGCTCCTCCGGGTCTGCCACTGGCTCCCTTTGCACCTGGAGAGGGGGATGGCAGGGACCTGTTTCTTGTGTGTGAGACCCCAAGCTGGAGAGGCCAGCCCTCACTGCACTCCTGCCAACTGGAGGGGAGGGTGTGTGTGTGTGTGTGTGTGTGCGCACACAGCCTCTGGTCACCTAGACACACCCTGGCAATGGGGCCATGGAAGGCAGGACTCCTACCCGCTCAGCAGCCAGGGCTAGGCCTGCAGGTCAGTGACCCAGTGCTGCCCCCTCAGCCTGCAGGCAGATGCTCTAACAGCCTGGCAAGCCAGAGCAGCCCTCTGGCCTGCAGATGCTGCCCTTGGGCAGGGGCATGCGCTGTGGCCAGCCTTGCCTGGCTGCTGAGGGGGAAGTGAAGGGATTTTAGCCTCTAGCAATGCTGGTACTGGGACCAGCCAACAAGCTGCTGCTATCGGAAGGGCATCCAGCTGCTGCCTCCCTCCAGTTGTGACAAACTCCTGGAAATGGCATCCAGTGTCAGGAGTGATCCCTCTGCAGGTGAACAGCTGCAGCATTTGGCAGAGACTAGGCCGGCTTTGGGGGGAGGGGCAGGGAGGTGTTTAAGGCTGCATGGGCCAGGGTAGCCCGACCCATACCCCATCAATACACAGCCTGTGCGCACAGCTGGGCTGCCAGGTGGTTGGAGCAGATCAGTCTTGCAGCTGGGGGGAGCCCCCTGCTGTTCCCTTCTCATCCCAGCAGTCCTGAGCCGTAAAGAGCTTGGAGATCAGTGGCCTTGGCTGATTCTCTAAACAATGCTGCAGTGGGCGGCTCTCCCACAGCTGGGCAGAGGCAGAGCTGAGCTGGGAGGCTGGCTATTGAGGAGCATCCCATGTGGAGGAGAGGTTTGCAAGAGTGAATGTTGTTGCTTCTTATCTGCCTCATTACAGCTGCTTGCCTCTGTCACAGGGAGCCAGAGGGCCAGAGCCTCGTTAACAAGGAGTGATATCTAAAGGGGTCCGGCTCCTGGGGCTGCTCCGGCCTTGGCTTCACCACACATGAGCTGTGAGCAAATATTCATCTGCAGTAAGGCTGTGGGGAGCAAGTGGCTGCTGCCCGTGGGAGCTGAGGAGGCCCCTGCTGCTGGGCTGGGTGACAGTCACCTGTGCAGAGTGGGATGGAGGCTGGTGAACTGGTGACAGCTGGGCTGATGCAGTGTGGGCAGGAAGGAGCCCGCGAGGCTTCCTCCATGAGCTTCCTGAGCTCCAGGGGCTGGAGTTTGGGGGTGAATGGGGCTTGTCATGGGAATGTGCCCATGGAGACCCTGTATTGACAGCGAGTGCTGGAGCCATGGAGTGAGCACTGCCCTCCCAGCAGCTGCACTGGTAACCTCCGAGCCGCTTTGACACCCCGGGGGAAAGGATTTCCCCTGAGCCAGCCAGTGGTGGAACTGGGAGGAGAACCCAGGAGTCCTGCCCTACAGGTGCATGCTTGGCTCTTGCTTCACGGATGGTGACTGTTGCGGTGGGCTGCTAAAAAGCTGCCACGTTCCAGCGGAGAGGAGGCAGCTGCTCTAGGGTGAGTCCAGTCAGGACCGGCTCCAGGGTTTTTACTACCCCAAGCGGCGGAAGGAGAAAAAACAAAACAAAACAAAGCTGTGATCGCAATTGCGAGCGGCGGCACTCCGGCAGTAGCTCCACCGCGCCGCTTGCTTCTTCGGCGGGAATTCGGCAGCAGGTGCTTCCCACTGAGAGGGACCAGCCGCTGAACAGCCCGACGTGCCGCCCCAAGCACCTCCTTGCTGGGCTGGTGCCTGGAGCCGGCCCTGAGTCCAGTGACTGGTCTTACAGTGGGCGGGGTGAGGTGCCCTATAGTGCTGGGGGGATTAAACATGCATCCTCTATGCTCGTGAGCAGGGGTAGGTCCAGGCCCTGCGTGGTACCAGGCCCAAGGACCTTAAAGCTGCAGTGCTGCAGAGATGAATGCCAGGAAGTCACTTAAGCTGCTGAGTTTCAAACCCTGCTGGGGGGGGGAGGGGAACGGTATCAGGGCTCCAGTCCCCACTTTTCCTGCCTTATTCTCCCCATGCTGGGGGGGCTGGGGCCTGTATTGCAGATAGAGGTCTCCCCACCGCAGGGCTCAGCTCTGCCCACCGCACAGGACAGGGCCCTCACTTCCGCCTCCTCCCCCGCCGAAGGCAGCAGGCATTGGCTTCTCACCCAGCTTGCCAACCCGGCACCGGGGTTGCTCTCATAGGCAGGCACCCCCCAGTGGAGGTGGCCTAGGAAGGAGGGCCTCGCTGATGCTGAGTGCCCGCCGGTGACTCTTGGTTCAGACCGAGCTCCACCCGGGCTAGCCAGCGCCCCTGGGCACCGCAGCCAGGCCGCAGCAGGAGAGCTGCTCCACTTGGCACAGCCCTGCCCAGCTGCCGGGGGGGGCAGCGGCGTGACTCCGGCACGAGCTCAGGGGGTCGGCAGCAGGCAGGGGATGGTGGCTGCCGGGGAAGCTGGGCAGGGTCCCCACTCTCCCCAGAACAAGATGGGGACAAGTTAACTCTTCGAGAACCAAGCAGGCGCTTCCCAGCAGTTAGGGAGGCTGGAAGGGCAAGGACCAAACGCAGTGACCGCTCTCAGGGGCTGGGCTGGGGCTGCGGCTGGAACAGCTCTGCCTTAGCGAGGATCGTTTTGTTACCTCGTCCGTGTACCCCTGTCACATTTGTCTGACGTCTCCTTGGGGCTCCAGGCACCTCCTGGGGAGCCCGGGCTCCTAACGGCTGCAGGCCGGGTCTGCGCCGGGGTGGGTGGGTGTCTGCCCCGTGGGGCACTGCCCTGGCAGCTGCGCTGGCCGTGAGCCCAGGCTCCCCCGCATGCTCTGGAGCAGGGACTGGCTCTGGGGGGCACCCAGCGCGGAGGAGCCTGCTCGGGCCCGGGCGCTGCCACCCACACACTGGTCGTTATTTCATCAGCAGGGACCTGCCCCAGGGTCCCTCTCTCGGCCGGCCCAGGCCTGCTGCCAGGACCCCGCGGGCGAGCCCCTGGCCGGGGGCCGGGCCGGGCCGGGAGCCGGATACCCCGCGCAGGGGGGCGCTGGAAGACGCCTCTGGGGCCGGGCCGGAGCGCACCTACCCCCGGCCCAGGGCGCTCCGCGGGGCCCCTCCCGGCGGGGCAGGGCCAGGCCAGGGCCGCCGAGTCCCGCCCTCCCGGAGCGCCGGAGCCGCCTCACCTGCGGGGCGGGGCGCTGGGAGCGGCCGCACCTGCCCGGCCGGCACTCGGCGCTGCAGCGCGCACGGAGCGGAGTGAAGCGACCCTCGGTCCGCACCGACCCGCCCCCTCCTGTGCCATGGGGCCGCCGCGGGGCCGCCTGCCCGGGCTCTGCCTGCTGCTGCTGCAGGTAACGGGGCTGGGAGCTGCGGGGCCGGCCTGCGCCCCCCGGCTCCGCAAGGGAGAGACCGGGTGTCACTTCTGGGGGGTTGTGCGGAGCCGCTTCCTGGGGCACCCGGCTGCCCCCCCCGCCTCGCATGCTCCCCTTTGTAAGGGCAGCACCCCCCCCGGCTGCCCCACTATCCCCACCCCCACCGTGTAAGGGCAGCACCCCCCCGGCTACCCCCCTATCCCCACCCCCTCCGTGTAAGGGCAGCACCCCCC
>NW_020691170.1:0-3149 GCF_002925995.2 Terrapene triunguis
GCTTCCCGGGGCCTGTGTCCAGCCTGGCTCTACGGCCCTGTCTCCCCTCTGCCCACCTCTCGGTGCCTGCGAGCCAGACAGTGTGCCGCGCCCATGCTCCGCACTGCCCCCTGGGGTCGGATCTGGCGGCCTTTGCTCCCTGCTGCTGCCTTCCCAGCAGTGTCCGCCCTCCACGATTCCCCCGGCCCATTCTCTGCAGGGAGGGGAAATGGAGACACACACCCGGAACGGCCCCCCCCGGCCCGTTCTCTGCAGGGACGGGGGATGGAGACGTACACCCCGAGCAGCCCCCTGGCCCATTCTCTAGCTCCCCCTGGCAGTACAGAGGGAGTCCCCCTCCCCCTGATCTGGGCTCCCCCATCTGCAGCCAGTCTTAAGGACCCAGGCCTCGGCTCTGACACTGTACCTGACTGGCTGCAGATGGGGGAGCCCAGATCAGGGGGAGGGGGACTCCCTCTGCACTGCCAGGGGGAGCTAGAGAGACCCCTGCCCCCAGCGCCCGAGAGAACCTCTGGAGGGAGGGAAGAGCATCAAGAACCTAAATTCAGTCATTAACTGCGTGCGGTCTAGTGGGTTAGAGGGGGGCTGGGAGCCAGGACTCCTGGGTTCTACCTAGGGTGACCAGATGTCCCGATTTTATAGGGACAGTCCTGATATTTGGGGCTTTTTCTTATATAGGCACCTATTACCCCCCACCCTCTGTCCCGATTTTTCACACTTACTGTCTGGTCACCCTAGTTCTACCCCCAGCTCTGGGAGGGGTAGGAAGAGCAGGATCTCAGGGTTTGATCAGGGAACTAGGACTCCTGGGGCCACGGACTGAATGTGCCAAGGCTGTGGGTGCGTCCCAAGGGTGCTAGCACTGACCTGTCTCTCCCCATGCAGGTGTGAGCAAGGTGATCCTCGACAAGCTGATCCAGTCTGCCAACATCCAGCAGCTGAGGGGCAGCATCCACAACATGGACTTCCTGGGCATCTCTCTCACGCCTGGGGTAAGGGACTGGGGCCAGGGGCCAGCAGTTGTACCCATGGCAGGGGAGCCCAGGCCATCCCGGGGGTGCCCTCCATGGCAGTGACCTATTCCCAGCACAGAGGTGGCCTCTGCCCCATACAGTGGGGTGACGCCCTCCCCATATGAGGGTGACCCCCGAGTTACTCCCCATCTGGGGTGACCTCTTCTGCCCTGCAGAGGACCCTGGGGGTCAGGACCTCAGATCGTCAGGGAGCTGGAGCTGGTGACCACTGCATGGGGTGGCCATGCGACGAATGGGGGGAAGCGTCTCTGTTCTCCCATCAGTCTCTCTCCCCTCCTCTCTCTCTCTCTCTCTCTCGCTCAGTGATCCATTCTGTTCTTTTCTCTGCCCCTCCCCTGCCAGCCCGGCTGGAGCGACTCAGGTAGGCTGCGCTCTCCCTGTCTGCCCCCGTTCCCATCCCGCACCCCCTCCCTGCTGCCTCTCACCCCCTCTCCCTTCCTCCCCCAGAGCAGGCAGCTGCGACCCGAGAGGAAGGTGCGGCCGGAGTCCACCTACCTGCTTTCCCGCTGGACCCCCAGGCTCAAGGACGTCATGGAGGTACCAGGCCGTCTGCTTCCTGGCCTTGGGGGTGGGGGTCACACCTGGCAGGCTGGGCCCAAGGGGGAGGGGCTGGTTTGGGGTCAGCCATGTGTGGAGCCCTGCATATCCATGCACCATTTCTGCGGATAGTGGATCGGTTGCAGATACATCCAGGTCGGGCTCTACTCCCCAGCAGCGTCTGGCCCACGGCATCCGGCTCAGGCAGCCTGGGGGGCGCAGTGCGCTCGGGGCCGCCGGCCAGCAGCCAGTGGCTGGGCGACAGGTCGGAGTCGGGGCTGGCCGGCACCCACTCGCCTTGCCACGCTGAGCAGCACCAGCGTCCCCACCAGCTCCCGGGCAGCACCCCACTGTGATGCAACATGCTCTGCTGCTGCCGTGTACCGTCGCTTGTGACCCCCCAGGAGCATCACGTGATGAGAAACCCCTCCCCCCAGCCCCCACGCCCGCCACGCTGCCCCTTCTTGAGACCCCGCCCCCGCGCTACCCATTCTCCTCTAGACCCTGCCCCCTCCATGCTGCCCCTTACCCCCAAGCCCCCACCCCCTCCAAGCTGTCCCTTACCCCCAAGCCCCACCCTCGCGCTGCCTCTTCCAAGCAAGACCCCTTCCCCCCCTCGCTAGCCCTTGTGAGGGCTTGCTGCTACCCATGAGGATGCGGATACAGACGGCTAGTGGATCGCGGGCTGATGCACATCCACATTTTTGTATCCGTGCAGGGATCTAGCCATGTGCGGGGCTCATCAGAAAGTCCTCTCCTGCTGCCATCCTTAGGGGTCTTAGGCTGGGTCTACACTACCTGCCTGAATCGGCGGGTAGAAATCGACCTCTCGGGGATCGAATTATCGCGTCTTGTCGGGACGCGACAGTCGATCCCCGAATCGACGCTCTTACTCCACCAGCGGAGGTGGGAGTAAGCGCCGTCGAAGGGAAGCCGCGGAGGTCGATTTTGCCACCGTCCTTACAGCGGGGTAAGTCGGCTGCGATACGTCGAATTCAGCTACGCTATTCGTGTAGCTGAATTTGCGTATCTTAAATCGACCCCCCCCCCCGTAGTGAAGACCTGCCCTTAGATCATAGACACGAGTGCAGGGCAGTTGTCTTACCCGATGCTGAGATGCTGCCACCTCTGGGGTGGGGCAGAGGTGGTTTATACAGGGGTCCCTCACCGGGGCTGAATTCCTCCTGAGGAGTGGCAGGCAGCTGTTAACAGCCGCACAGCAGCACTGCCCGAGAGTCTAGGGCAGGAGGTGATCAGTGTGTGGGGATGGAAGTGCAGGGGATCCAGGCAGCACACTGTCATGACTGGCACTGGAATCTGAATGGCCGGCAGGGTCCTTGGCCTAACCTCCAGTGAGGAGCAGCTGATTGACGTTCATCTAAAGGACGAACTCCTGCAGCACAGTACTGGTCACTGACTGCCAGGGGAGACCGCCCCCTGCTGAGCCCCCCACCCGCTCCCTGCAGGACAGCGCCCCCTAGCGCCGCACTGGGGCCAGCACTGACTGCCAGGGGAGAGCGCCCCCTGCTGAGCCCTCCGCCCGCTCCTGGCAGTACAGCGCCCCCTAGCGCCGCACTG
>NW_020691171.1:0-1541 GCF_002925995.2 Terrapene triunguis
AACCTCCGGCTCACCGAGGGTGACTCCGCCACCTGCACACGGAGATCGGGATTGTGCAGCAGGGGCTCCGCGAGGAGATCCTCGCCCTCGGTGGCCACAGTGGACCTGGTCGCCGAGAAAAGCTTCCAGGTCCGGAGAAGGTCCTGGTAGAAGACTGGCAGCTCCGAGAGGTCTCGTGGAAGACCTCTCGGGTGAAGAAAAAGGAGCTGCCGGTCGTATCGGAGCCCTCGGAGGCGGCGGAGGAAGGCGTGCGCTAACGTGCTCCATGCCGGACTACCAGCACCATAAAGGAGCCTCTGCAGGGCCTGGAGGCGGAAGACATGGACCTGGCTACGAAGACAGACCAGGCCCTGTCCCCCCTCCTCCAGGGGAAGACTCAGAACCCCTGCAGAGACCCAGTGCAGTCCCGGCCAGAAAAACTCCAGGGCTATCCTCTGGAGCCTGGCCAGGATCCCCGGGGCCGGGCTTAGGGTGTTGAGTCGGTGCCAAAGCATGGACAGGACGAGCTGGTTCAGCACCAGCGCCCTCCCTCGCAGGGAGAGACACCGGAGTAGTCCTGTCCATCTCCGCAACCGCTCACCCACCCTGGCCTCCAAATCCTGCCAGTTCTCCGGCGGAGAAGGATGCGTGGCGGAAAGATAAATGCCAAGATAGAGCAGCGGACCCGCGCTCCACCGAATGGCTTGAAGCGCGGGTGGGAGGGAGCTGGTCTGCCACCCGTCCCCGACCACCAGGCCAGAGCTCTTGACCCAGTTGACCCGGGCGGAGGAGGCTGCCGAATAAACGGCCTGGCAGGCCTCCACCCGCACCAGATCCTCTGGGTCCTGGACCACGAGGAGCACGTCGTCGGCGTACGCCGACAGGACCAGCCGCATCTCCGGCTCCCGAAGCGCCAACCCCGCCAACCTCTGACGGAGGAGGCAGAGGAAGGGCTCGATCGCCAGAGCATACAGCTGGCCCGAGAGGGGGCACCCTTGACGCACTCCCCGCCCGAAGCTGACCGGTTCGGTCAGGGTCCAGTTGAGCCTGACCAGACACTCCGCCTCAGCGTACAGCACCTGGAGAAAGTCCACAAACTGGGGCCCGAAGCCGAAAGCCCGCAGGGTGCCCAGGAGGTACCCGTGGTCCATCCTGTCGAACGCCTTCTCCTGGTCCAGGGACAGGAGGGCGAACGACAGACCGTCCCTACGCCCCAGCTCTAACAGGTCCCGGACCAGGTATAAGTTGTTAAAGATGCTCCGGCCCGGAACGGTGTAGGTCTGGTCGGGATGGACCACGTCCGCCAGTACGGACCCCAGCCGCAGCGAGATGGCCTTCGCTACGACCTTATAGTCCGTGCTGAGGAGCGAGACGGGACGCCAGTTCCGTAAATCGCGAAGGTCCCCCTTCTTCGGCAACAGGGCGAGCACAGCTCGCCTGCACGAGAGAGGGAGGACCCCGCTCTGCAAGGACTCGGCCCAGACGGTGACGAGGTCTGGGCCGAGGACATCCCAAAACACGCGGTAGAACTCCACGGTCAGCCCGTCCATGCCCGGAGATTT
>NW_020691172.1:0-18924 GCF_002925995.2 Terrapene triunguis
GAGGTTGTGGAATCTCCATCTCTGGAGATATTTAAGAGTAGGTTAGATAAATGTCTATCAGGGATGGTCTAGACAGTATTTGGTCCTGCCATGCGGGCAGGGGACTGGACTCGATGACCTCTCGAGGTCCCTTCCAGTCCTAGAATCTATGAATCTATAAGGGGAGGGTGAGCTGCCAGGGGGTGAGATGATGAGGAGTGGGGCAGGTGGAACCATGGGGGGGAGCGAATGGGCAGGCACTGGTGCCAGAGGGGCAGAATGGGGGGTGTGGGAGCAGGTGAGCAGAAGGGGGGCAAAGAAAGGGGTGTGGAGAAGGGTGAGCCCTGGGGGGCACAGCGGTGTGAAGGGAGATGTGGGCACCAGGGTGGCAGAGGGAAGATGAAGGGAGGGGTGGGACCCAGATAGGGTGACCAGACAGCAAATGTGAAAAATCAGGACGGGGGTGCGGGGTAATAAAAGCCAATATAAGAAAAAGACCCAAAAATCGGGACTGTCCCTATAAAATCGGGACATCTGGTCACCCTAGACCCAGAGGTTAGGAGAGGGAGAGGTGAGCGGTGGGGCAGTGCTGAGGTGAGGGGAAGGGCTGAGACCAGGGTCCCAAAGAGGGGTGAGGGAAGGGACTTGCACCAGGCAGGCAGAGGGGGCAAAGGAAACAGCAGGCACCAAGGAGGCAGATGGGGCAAGGGTAGAGCTGGGACTTGGGGCAGAGGAGGAGCTGGCACCAGGGGACTGGAGGGGTGGTGAGGGGCGCAGTTGTCACGGAGCCAGAGGGGGAGGGGAGGGGCAGGGGTGAGAAATAAAGAGAAGGTGGCATGGGTGATGGTGGCAGAGGGGCGAGAGGAGAGCAGGTCAGTAAGGCAGAGGGTGCTGAGGGGGTGGGCACCAGGAAGGAAGGGGACAAGGGGAGTGTCAGGTGTTGGGGGGCAGGGGGAGGGAAGGAAGGGGTAGGCAGCAGAAGGGTGCGGGGGGAAGGGAAAGGGCAGGTGCCAGGGGGATTGAGGGGGTTGAGCAGAAGGGCAGGCACAGGGAGGGCAGAGGAGGGGAGGGACAAGCACCAGACGGCAGAGAAGGGAGAGCAGAGAGGCAGGGCAGGTCAGTAGAGGGAGGTGTTAGGAGAGAGGATTGGGGAGAGGCAGGTGCCAGGGGGTCAGAGTGGGGCTAGAGGAGGGGTGGGCACAGGGGGGGTGAGGGAAGGGGTGGGTGTCAGGGGTCAGAGAGGGTGGGGAGAGGGGCAGGTGTCAGGAGGGCTGAGTGGTGTAAGAAGGGCAAAAGCCAGGACAGCAGAGGAGGGTGAGGTGTGGGGTGGCCATCAGAGGGAGGCGGTGATGGCAGTGGTAGGCACCAGGGAAGCAGATGGGGGTGAGGGGAGGGGTGGGAAACATGGCACAGAGGAGGGAAAGGGGAGAGGTGGATGCCAGGACATAGCGGGGATGTGAAGTGATGGGTGGGCTCCAGGGTGCAGAGAATGTTTGGGGGAGAGGGGCAGATGCCAGGATGGCAGGGGGAGAAGGAATGGGCTGTTCCACCAGGGCAGAGATGGGTGGAGGGCAGGGGCACGTGCCAGGGAGGCAAAGTGAGAGTAGAGGGGCAGGGGCCCAAGGGAGCAGAAAGGGAGTGAGAAGAAAGGGAGGGATGTTGGTGAGGGGTCAGAATAGACGCAGGGTCCAGTTTCCCTCACAGGGGTGAGGGAAGGGTAAGGAAGGGGCAGGAGGTGATGGAGAGGAAGGCCCCAGGGAATCTCTGTTGCTTTCGGGCCATGTGTGGTTGGTTTCTCGCTCAGAGCAGGTCGGTTCTGGCCCCACACACATTGGGGGTGCAGCCCTGCCCCAGGGGGAGCAGCTGGGACACTCCATGCTGGTGGGCACCACCTTCCAGCCAGGAAAACCCCACAGCCAGCCCCTCCCCTTACCCGGACCAGCCCCACCCCCACAGGGGCAGTTGTCTGGATTGGGCTCACTTGGGGGGCATTACAGTGGAAGATTCTGGAGGGGGGGGGGGATAAATGCGTACTAATGGGCTGTTGCTAATGAGGCCAGGGCAGTGGGGAGGGGAGGGGGCATTTCCCCACTTCCTGCCCCCTCCATCTGGGAGAAGCTGCACCGGGGACCAGTCCCAGTTCACACCCGCACAGCACGTCTGCACTAGGGGTTTGCACCAGTGCAGCTACATTGGTGCAAGGAAACCCCAGCAGACACGGCCTGAGACACTGCTGTGCCAGGGGTCATAACCCCTCCCATCACTGGGGTTATGGATCAATAATTACAGGGTCACTGGAGCAGAGGAGCTGGACTCTGGGCTCCCAGGTGGGGGCCTGACCCCCTGGGCTGCAGAGTCATTCTCATTCCTACGCTCTGGCCCAGTGCCCATGGCAGTGTTTAGACACTGGGGGACATCATCAGACACCTGGAGCCCAGCGGTTCAAGCCCTCATGGCATCACATGGGGGGATTGAAGCTGGGGCTCCCAGCTGAGGACCCAGCCACTGGGCTAAAGACTAGAAGGGAAGCAGCAGCACCTTTTTCTCTTAATTGAAACTAGTCAGCAAACTCGACGTGGATTCGCGAATAGTTTCTGTTGACCCGAAAAATAATTTTGCAGCAAATAAACTATTTGTCCAAAACATTTCACCCAGCTCCACTGCAAACCTGTCTGAGCAACATAGGAGCCCCAATCCCAGTGACTTGCAATGAGAGACTGTCAACATCCCCAGAAACGCACAGTTACAGGCAGGCCAGGTTCAGGACTTCAGCTATGAAACACTCCAGAGCTGCTGTTTAATTTGCCCTTTGCAGACAAATGCCCCCTGAGCCCCTGATCTCACCCCCACAAATCAGGCTGAAAATGGAGACTTGGCTCCAGCCTGAACTCTCTGCCCAGAGCGATTTGTCCCATGGACGCTGCTAGTGGCACAGACCCTCTGCCGCTGCACCTGGACGTCTCCCAGAGTGGATAATGGTCACAGAGACCATCTCAGAGCCCCAGGGACTCAGATGTCTCCATCTAACGACTATTAGCCACCCCCCTCGCGCTCATTAACCAGTCCTGGGTCAGACACGCTGGGAACTTTCACACCCAGACTCTGGAGACACTTTGGGTCCTTCTACACAGCCTGCAGAAGTGAACGGGCTGGACAGATTCAGAACGGGCTGGACAGATTCAGGCTTGTGGGGCTCCCGCTTTGGAATTAAAAATAGCCACGTAGACGTTCAGGCTCAGGCTGGAGCTCAGGCTCTGCAGCCCAGGATGGAGCCGGGTCTGCCCCTCACAGCGCAAGTGGGGACATTGTCTGTGTCCACCTCCCCTTCACCCCATTCCTAGGACGGGGAACAGCAGCCCCAGGGCCCCTCCCTTCACCCCCAGGGCAGGGGAGTGAGAGCCCTCAGCCTCCTGGGCATTGGGGCCTCCCAGCACAGGTTCCTGGGTGAGCGTGAAAGTGTCTCCACCCAGAAAGCTCTGTGCACCCGGCAAATACACAGATATGCCCGTGGATCAGGATCCGGGATGGTCCTCTCCCCAGGAGTGATGGAACCTCTCTAAAAGTAGAGGGGTCACCAGTGCCCAAACCATGGCCCCACACTCTCATGCCGGCCCTTTTTCCCAAGCTCCTGCCCCCACACCACCCCTTCTCCCTGAACCCCCGCTCTCACACCGCCCCTTCTCCCTGACCCAAGCCCCCGCCCTCACACCGCCCCTTCTCCCCGAGCCCCCACCCTCACACCACCTCTTCCCCCCAACACACTGACCCCCTGGTCGCTCCTCTCGGCCCCCTCCCCCCTCGTCGCTCACCCTTACAGCTGGTAAAAAACGGGAGGGAATAGCCCTCCCACTGGTAAAAGTGATTGGCCATGGCCCCTGGTCCCACTCTTCCAGTGCCCCTTACTCAGCCCCCAACCCCAGGAGGAGAGGGGGCTTGGGGCAGTGTCAGTGAGTTCAGTGCTGGGGGTACGAGTGGGGTTTACACCCCGACTGTTGGAACTCTGTGTATCGAGGGTACGAGGATGTCACAGCGGCCGTGTGAACCCCCCACTGTCCTGCCAACACGGCTCAGCCCTGACACCTGCTGGAGCCTCTCCCTGGGGAGGAACCGTCCCTGAGGCCCATTCAGCCCTTGGCCTCCCTGCGGAGGTGGCCGGTGAGGCTGCCGTTAATGTGAGTTACGATGTGAGCTCCTGTCTGCTGGGAACTGGACTCTGAGCCTAGGCTGAGATCGGTGACTGGGGAGTGAAAGGCCCCAGCTGCAGGGCCAGCTCCAGGGTTTTTGCCGCCCCAAGCGGCCAAAAAAAAAAAAAAAAGCCGCGATCGCAATCTGCGGCACTTCCGCCACGACTCTACTGCCGCCGCTTCTTCGGCGGCAGGTCCTTCCCCCCGGGAGGGAGTGAGGGACCCGCCACCGAATTACCGCCGAAGAGCCAGACATGCCGCCCCCTTCCATGTGCCACCCCAAGCACCAGCTTGCTACGCTGGTGCCTGGAGCCGGCCCTGCCCAGCTGCCCTCACTGTCCCCCTGAGCCAGCCCAGCGCCGCCAGCCATTCAGTGCAGTAACAGTGATGCTCACACTTGGTGACACACCCCAGTGCCCCCAGCGGGAAGGGCGAGGGCCTGTCCAAGGAGCAATGGGCACAATCTGCAGCAAGGGAGACTGAGGCTGGAGATGAGGAAACACTTTCTAACTCTCAGGGCAGTGAAGCTCTGGACCCAGCTCCAAGGGAGGTTGTGGGATCCCCGTCACTGGAGGTTTATAAGAACAGGTTGGACAAACCCCTGCCAGGGATAGTCTAGTCCCTGACCCAGCCCGGGGGGCTGGACTAGGTGACCTCTCGAGGTCCCTTCCAGCCCTGCATTGCTCTGTTCTGGGGCTGGGCCCAGGGCCCTGGGGACTCTACTGTGGTGTGTGGCACATGGCAGAGTTAACACTGTTAGTGACTATGGCAGCTGGCAGCTCAGTGTCCCTGCCAGGGGCCTGGGATGGCACATGGCTGCCTGTACCTGGCTCAGCAAGGTGTTACTGGGCCGTGTGGACAGGACCTAGGGCTGGCACCTGTCCATAGGGTTGCCAGGCGTCCGGTTTTTGATTGGAACGCCTGGTCAAAAAGGGACACTAGTGGCTCCGGTTGTCACCGCCGACTGGGACCTTAAAAGTCTGGTCAGTGGCGCAGCGGGGGCCCGGGGCTAAGGCAGGCTCCCTGCCTGCCCTAGCTCTGTGCGGCTTCTGGAAGCGGCCGCCAATTTACTTCCCTGGAGTTTGAAACTTTTCTAGCAGAGAGGAACATTTTACACAGAAGGTCATCCCTATATTACCCTCAAGCCAATGGGGAAATCGAATGGTTTGAAAGAGAGTTTGCAAACGGCTAAACTGGAAGGGCGATTGTGGATACCCGTCACTACTGATTTCTTGCAAGCATACCGGGCTACACGACATGCCACAATGCAAAGATCATCCGCAGAGTTACTACATGGGAAACAGATGAATACTAAAGTGAACATTGCTGGATTGTTAAAGGCACGACCTGAGGCCCCAGCCGAGGATGATGTGAAAAAAACATTTGAACGGAACCAAGCAAAGTCTAAGGCTTTCACAGACAAGCAGCAGGGTGTTAAGGAACCAAAGTTTGAGTGTGGTTCCTTCGTTAGAATACGAAAACCTGGAATTTTACGCAAAGAGGACCATAAATTCACAGCTCCTCTTAAAAGCATAGAGAAGAAGGGACCTTACATCTATCGACTTTCTGATGGGCGGGTATGGAATGCTTCTTATCTTGCACCTGCCTATGCACCAAGAGGCGATTATGCCAACACCCAGTCTGCATTGGATGACTTCACCATAGTATCAACACAACAAGACATTGCACTGGAACCGGGGCTTGAGAGACAGCCTGTCAGACCCAGACGACCACCTGTCTGGACTAGAAACTATGTTATGTAGTATCTACAGTGTTTTCAGTGTAATATTTCTGCCAACAGTATAGTGTCTTGTTTCCTATTTGTTCCTGTGGTTAGAACACCAATGTTTATTTTAATTGGGAGAGTTTCTTAAGAGAGGAGGGAATGTGGTGTTTAGATGTTGTTTGTAATTATTAGAACTGGGAGCACTGGCTGTTGGGAGTCTGAAAGGACAGGAAACAGGAAGGGGGGGAGGAGTTGAGGAGGCTGAGTGAAAACTACCGAGGGTGCAGCAGCAGCTTGGTAAAGAGGTTTCCACTTTAAAAATAAAGTCCTGTTGAAGTTTGTTAGTACCTTGCCTGGTCACTACAACACCATGGTAAGTGCTGCCGGGACCCTGAACCCTCACTTCCACCAACACCCCAACACCCTGCCCCAGCCCGGAGCCCCCTCCTTCACCCCAAACCCCTCATCCCCAGCCCCACCCCAGAGCCCACACCCCCAACCTGAGCCCTCATCACCTCCCGCACCCCAAAACCCTGCCCCAGCCCGGAGCCCCCTTCTTCACCCCAAACCCCTCATCCCTGGCCTCACCCCAGAGCCCGCATCCCCAGCCGGAGCCCTAACCCCCACCCCCGCACCCCAAACCGCTGCCCCAGCCCAGTGAAAGTCACTGAAGGTGGGGGAGAGCGAGCGGAGGATGGAGTGGGCCTCGGAGAAGGGGAAGGGAAGGGCCTCAGGGCAGGGGTGGGGCAGGGGTGTTCGGTTTTGTGAGATTAGAAAGTTGGCAACCCGACCTGTCCAGGTTTTCCCAGGATTGTCCCTTTGTCCATGTCACTCTCCTGGGAAATCTGTGAGTCTGCCCAGGACATGACAAGTCCCAGGTGTGTCGGTGGCAGTAGCGGGGGAGCTGCGAGGTGTTGGTGACTATACAAAGGGAGCTCTGGATATAGGTGCCACAGGACTCTCCGTTGCTTTTTACAGATCCAGACTAACACGGCTACCCCTCTGATACTGGATATAAAGTGTCTGGGAGCTGCAGAGAGGGGGCAGCTTGGAGCAGTGAGTGAGATCGGGAGCTCAGGGCCAGCAGGGCCCAGGCACCACTGTGCAGGTACCAGCTGTGGGGGTCACCGCCGGGGGCAGCGGGGTAGATCTGGTGCCATGTCCCGCTGGGTGAGGTTGGTATTTGGGGCAGTCCAGGAGCAGGAGCCTCTGGGGGCTGGTGCCCTCTCCCGGGATTCGGATGGGGAGACAGTGCCCAGGTGAGGGGACAGGTGGTGTACATGAAGCAGGCAGATTTCCTGTTTTGTTGCACCTCAGAGGTGGTGTCCCTAACAGGAACCCCAACGGTGTTTGTGTAACTGCCCTGGGTGCCCCCCTCCCTCCCAGCTCTGTGCGGTCGGATACCCCGGAGTGCATGGACCCCTGGGCCAGTGGTGCTGCAATGTGTGTGCATGTCCCCTGGGCGCTCTGATCCCTGCTGGAGCTGCCCAGACTCTCCCAGCATGCACCAGTGCACACACACAGTTCAGCCACAGCTGTGAGGCAGAAAAGCTGCTGCGTGGGCACAATTTGTTGCAACTGGGTCAGGGGAGCGTCACAAGCTGGTTATAAAAACCTGTCTGCCCCTTGCAGTGGGGACAGGGCCTCCCTCCCCCCAAATCCAGACACTGAACAGCTCCTGTCTGGTCCTGTTACGCTAGAAGGAAATTGTGGGCTAAAGCCCGGTCTGAGCATAGAAACCCTGCTGCTGGGAGGAGAGAGCTGAGCAGTTCAGTGCAAATGAGGCCAGATAAGAATGTCCATCCTGCAGATCCCAGGTACCCCCTGGGAAAGGTGACACCAGGGGGCAGCATTTCATCACTAATCAGCCCTTTCCCAAAGGGGGCATGTCCCTGCTCTGCCATAAACCTGGGTTTTGTCTGCCCCTTTCCATCCACCCCAGTGATATTGCTGTTTCCAGCCTATTGAATGTCATAGGAAAATGCTTTGTGCAGGGAAAGGAGCAGAAAGCTCCCAGGGGAAGGTGGGGTCTCACCATGGATAAAACACCACTGGTATGTACAGTACCTGCGTAGAGCTGGGCGCTTCTCCACCCTGCAACCAAACACAGACAGAGGAGTGAGAACGCCCCTGAACACCGACACGCTGAGCAGGAGACAATGTCACACAGGGTGATACTGGGGGGAATGGAACTTACTGAGCTCAGCCTGGAGTTTGTCTAAAAATAAAACAAAGAGAAATGAGTCAATATCACATAAAGTGACCAGATGTCCTGATTTTATAGGGACAGTCCCGATATTTGGGGCTTTGTCTTATATAGGCGCCTATTACCCCCCATCCCCTATCCCAATTTTTCACACTTGCTGTCTGGTCACTCTAAATTATCACATTATCTTGCAGAAGAGAAGTGAGTCAAAAAGACTTTAAAGCAAGGAAGTTAAAATGCTTAGACTCAGCCTGGAGGCTACGTCAGCAACCAGAGCCTGGCACCTCCTGAGCAGCAAAGGAATTAGCAAGGGGAGGAATATTGTAACCCCACCTGGCCAGGCGCAAGAGGTGGTAGAGCCAAACAGGTATCCCTCAGCAAATGGAAAATATTAACCCTGTGAAGCCAGCAGAAAGGAGCATACAGTACATCGGGTGAAGTGCATGATGGGAATTAGGAGGCTAAATGGAATTAGCAGAGTGAACGTCCAGACAGATAAAACAAATACCAGGAAATTATTTCAGTTCATCAGAATCAGGAAGCCTGTGAGAGAATTGATGGGTCCCCTGGATCCGCAGGGGGGAAAGGGAGCGATTGGGAAGGGTAAGGACAATGCTGAGAGACGGGCTGATTTCTTTGCATCAGTTTTCACCACAGAGAATGTTGGGGAGGGACCTGCCCTGGAGCTGCTCTGTTCAGGAAATGAATATCAGGGATTGAGGTGTGAAGACGAGATATTGGAACAACTGATAAGTTAAAGAGCCAGCAGCCACCAAGAGCAGCGTAGATCCCTGCCAGGTGCCAAACGCCCAAGAGTTCGGAAATGACGTCAGAGCGATATGGCTGAGCTGCTAACAATCATACGCATCACTCATTAAAATCAGCTACACTTCCGGAGATTCAGAGGATTGGGAATGTTGTACCCAGCTTTAAAAATTTGGCCGGAGTAATTCTGAGAGTTACAGCCCAGTGAGCCTTACGTCATGGCCTGGTAAACTGGCTGAAACAAGAACTAAACCAGAATTCTAAATCAGCTGTATGAGAATGGTGGGGAAAAGTCCAACTAGCACAGCTGGAAAAGAAAACTGTGGGTATGTCTACACTTAAACCCCTACAGCAGTGCAGCTGCACCACTGCTGCTGTGGGGCTTCAGCATCGACACTCCCTAGGCTGAGGGGAGGGATTCTCCCATCGTCACAGGTAACCCACCTCCCCCAAAGTCCATAGCTAGGTTGATTCTTCCGTCGACCTAGCACTGTCTACACCAGGCGTTAGCTTGGTAAATATAAACTACATCTCTCAGGGGTGTGGATTCAGACTTCAGAAAAATATAGCTATGCCAATATAAATTCCTAGAATAGACTAGGTTGTGTCTCACTAATCTATTCAATGCCAGTGAGTATGTCAGTACAGTATGCACAAAGGAGAACCCAATGGCATAATTGATGTGGACTTTCAAAGTCTTTGAAAGAGTTCCTCACAAAAGGTTATTAAGGAAACTAAGGCTGTCCACACTACCACTTATGTCTGCAAAACTTATGTCACTCAGGCTAGGTCTACACTACCCGCCTGATTCGGCGGGTAGAAATCGATCTCTCGGGGATCGAATTATCGCGTCTCGTTGGGACGCGACAATTGATCCCCCAATTGACGCTCTTACTCCACCAGTGGAGGTGGGAGTAAGCGCCGTCGACGGGGAGCCGCGGAGGTCAATTTTGCCGCCGTCCTCACAGCGGGGTAAGTCGGCTCTGATACGTCGAATTCAGCTATGCTATTCGCGTAGCTGAATTTGCGTATCTTAAATCGACCCCCCCCTGTAGTGAAGACCTGCCCTCAGAGGTGTGAATATTCCACCCCCTGAGCAAAATAAGTTACACTGACATAAGTGTTAGTGTGCACAGTGCTATGCCGGTGGGAGAAACTCTCCTGCCCACATAGCTACCACCGCCCGCTGGAGGTGAATCATTATGCCTATGGGAGAACTCTCTCCCGTCGGTTCAGAGTGGCTATACTAGAGATCTTACAGTGGCGCGGCTGCATCGGTTCAGCTGTAGCATTAGAAGCTCTGTAGTGCAGACATAGCCAAAGTCATCATGGGGTGACGGGTAAAGTATTGTCCTGGATTAAAAACCCACTAAATGACAGAAAACAAACAGCAGGAATAAATGGTCAATTTTCATATGGAAAAAGGTTAGCAGTGGGGTGCCTCAAAGTCATGTATTAGGACTGGTGTTTAGTTTATTTCAGCGGTTCTCAAACTGTGGGTCAGGGCTGGTTTAGACTTGCTGGGGTCTGGGGCTGAAGTCCGAGCCCCACCACTCGGGGCTGAAGCTGAAGCCTGAGGGCTTCAGCCCTGGGCACTGGGGCTCAGATTACAGGCCCCCGTCTGGGACGGAAGCCCTTGGGCTTCAGCTTTGGCCCAGGCCCCCCACCCAGGGGGCGGGGCTCAGGCAGGCTCAGGCTTTGGTCCCCCATCCTGGGGTCATTTTTGTTGTCAGAAGGGGGTTGCGGTGCAATGAAGTTTGAGAACCCCTGTGCTATTTATCAGTGACTTGGAAAGGATAAGTCCTAAAGTGGCAAAATTTGCAGATGACAAACAATGATTTCGGTTACCAAAGAAGTCTGAGTTATTTCAGAGGGACCAAGTTTGAACAACATGATGGTTGATGAAATTCAGTGATGATCAATGTGAGGTAATGCACGTTACATGGATAATTAGACCTAGGCATGCAGGTTATTGGCTTTAAAATACTCAGGAAAAAGACCTGGGCATCACTGTGGACACCTCTGTGAAGAGCTCTGCTCAATGTGCAGCGGTATTTAAAGAATGAATGTCAGGATGCACAAAGAACAGGACTGAAAATCACACTTATATACATCCTCACCTGTACTGATCGCCCTATATCAGAAAGGATGTTACTGAGACGGGCAATAATAAAGATTAGAGCCCTGAAGGCAAAGCCATATAAAAAGTGGTTGAAAGAGATGGGACATTTTAGTTTCGATAGGAGACTTGACAGAGAAATAGAAAACAGTGAGTGAGAGCGAGAGAAATTGGGTTCTCAGCCCTACCTTCCCTCCTACTACTAGAACAAGAGGATACTCAACTAAATTGAAAAGTAGCAAATTTCAAACTATAAGAGGAAATAATATGGTTTACATGATGCATAATTAGCCCGTGGACCTCCTTGCCACAAGATAGCATTGAGGACAAGAGTTTCACAGAAATAAAATTAAAGGACATTTATATGGCTAATGAGAACATGCAGTTTTACAGTGAGTAGGGTTAAAACAAAATGGACAAGCAAACAAAAACCCCAAATGGACATAGGATTCAGAAAGGCCCACGAACTGATAGAGAAATGAAAATATCCAGAGTTGTGATAATTTTCAAAAACACAAGCATTCTGGAAGGAAGAGAAACCTCCTCCTGCTTCAGGGCACAAACCAAAACACTGACGGGGGTCAGGAGGAATTCGAGGGAACTCTCCCTGGGAGCAGATTAGTCTATCATTGGGGTGAAGGGACTGGGTGGGAGGGGGGTGGAGCCCACAACCAATAGCACAGGAGAACAGATGCGCAGAGTGACAGTGTAGCAAGCAGCATGCTGACATCATCAGCCACCATGTCCCTGCCATCTTCTGCCTGGCAGATCACACCGCGGGTGCCAACGACTACAGCCAGCTCACAGCCTGGGCACAGTGCTGGCTACACGCAGAGTGAACCAAACCCGCTCCCTCCCCCAGCTGTGTGGGAGCAATAAACCCCTGTGAGTTCAGTGAATGGGGTTTGGGTCTGTTCATTCCGTGTCTCGAGTGTGAGGGACGAGGGGCCGAGCTTCTCTGTGCACCACACAAACCAAACTGACTTTCTGTTTACAGTGCAAGCTCTCAATACCTGCGTCAGGGGTCTATGAAACTTGTTGCAAAGTTTGAGATTCCCCTCCCCTCCCATTGCAATGAACAAAGGGACCTCACCTTTCTCTGCGCGATGTGCCGCTGGAAGTGAAGAACAGGAGAGGTGGGTTACAAGGTAGAAGATTTATCTGTAAGTATGGCAAACTCATAGGAGTCATTTTTCCACTGGGGCGCTCTGCCTCTAGCTATTCCCACTGCCAGCGTTATACTGGGGACACAAAGCCTCGTGCAGGTAAAACACTGAGTAAATGGCTGTCTCCTTTCCCCTCTGGCTGAGGCCCCACACTGAACTCGATGGTGTTTCTATCTGTCTGGAATGGGATCACTTTTGATAATCACGTCCAATCAATTGCAGCGTTACAAGGCATATTCTAGCTATCAATGGGCAGAACCCTCCGGATTTTGGTGAAAACTGGAAATTGGTAACAGCCTGATTTCCACTTAACTCACCGTTTGATCCCTTAGGATACAGGCTGAGGCAGTGACCTCAGGGTTAGGGTTTAAGGTGAGGGCGACTGTGGCTTTTACCACAAACTCCACATCTCCTGATCCTGGGTGCTCTGGATGTCAAAGCAGCCCCCACTGGAACTCAGGGCTTGTCTGCATGGGACGGTTACACCAGTACATGGTAAGGTGGGAATTTAAACTGCTCTTGTTACACCGGTATAACGCCCCATGTCAGTGCTGTTACAGGTCTGTCGCATCTTAGGCGCATTTAACATGCGCGATTTCAGCTTTACACGGTCGGCAAAAACAAAAAACAAAAACAAAAAAAAAAGAGAAAAATAACAATTTAAATACTGTATCTGTAGTGGGGGCGATTCTGCCCGCCATTACACTCAATGTAATTTTGACTATACGCGATTTTCGCTTTAGGCGCTGACTGCGGAACGTAACCCCAGCGTAAGATGAGACAGATCTTTATTCCATAATTGGAGTGAGTTTTTCTGGTTTAGCTTGTGCCTTTAGTTCCAGCAGCCTTTCCCTGGGTGCATATGGGCAGCAGCACGGCCCAGAATCTCTGCAGGTCTGTGCACTGTGGCTCCCCCTGACACATCCCTCTTGTTCCCAGTCCCTTCTCCCAGACACCCCTACAATAGGGCTTGTGAGTGGGTCCTCAGAGGGCAGCCTGCAGCTGTTCTCTGCACTGCCTGCACTGGAGGAATCCTCCCCCAGCTGGATCCAGGCCTTCTGGAGCCCTTTTATGCTGCTCTGGTCCTTTTACTAACATAACGGGGTTGAGATGGGAGTGAAAAATCTCACCCTCCATGTATTAAAAAGTGCCCAGCCTTTCTGGGTATGAAGGTAGCATTGAGCAAGTGACCTGGGTGTAAGCAGGGCACCAGCCCAGTGCGATCTGCCTGAGTCTGCAGACAGCGCTCTTTGCTGCTCACACTCAGCACAGTGGTGTTGGGATGGTGACACTAAAACCTGATTGATGACAATTTAATTGTCACCATTTGCAATTAGCTCACTGCTGATTATTTTAGCAGAAACATCCAACTTCTGTGCTTCTCCCTCACAGCTGGATGCAAGGGCAGATACTGGGGAGAGGGGCACTGGGACAGCTACCTGTCTTCAAAGGTTGTTCGGGTGAGGAACAGTGAATTCAAGCCCCCTCCCACCTCCATCCAAATACAGGGTGACTTCTGTGCATGGTAAAACAGGGCGGGAAGAGAGAAGATACATTCCGCCTCCTTCCTCCCAGTACCAAATATCTCCTTGATACCAGAACACACACACACACACACAGTCACTGAGAGTGAAATCCTGTCCCTTCTCATGTTACATGGCCATGAAAGGCCAGGACACAGGGGGGGATCCCATGTGAGGGATTCTGTTAAACACTGGACACGTCTAACAGTCCACAGCAATAACCCTGGCCTCTGGCCCAGCTTGTCTAGGGCGACTCAGGCCTGGGCTCAGGGTGCTGTGTCTGTAATTTCCAAGGGGTTTTAGGACAATTGGCCCCTTCCCCTTCAGAGCCCGTCTGTGTCAGCACAAGTAGCCCTGAGCTCACTGCTTGGGCTCTGGTGACAATTCGGAGACATTCCCCATCACCCATTCAAACACAAGCACGTTATTTGCAATTGTTCCAACCCACATGTGTTTTGTACTTTCTCCACAACACACGTGTAGCCCCCTCCCACCCTATCTGAATTGTCTCTGTGCAAATACCTTCTCCCCACAACCCCTGCTGAAATGGGGGCTCTGCTCATTTCAAACCCATCCCCCCATTTCTCTGCTGTGTCCCCACTTCAGGTGCTGCAGCCCACTCAGTTCCATAGCCACAGCCTGAGCCATCACTTCCCATGGGCCTCCAGGCACAGCCGGGTCCCCAGGGCGAGGGAGGGAATCCCCGTCCTGTGATGATCTTTACACTAAGGCTTTGTCTCACTGGCAACTGAATGACAAAACTTTTGTAGTTCAGAGTTGTTAAAAAACACACACACATGAAAGACAAACGTTTTGCTGGCGAAAAACGTTGGTGTGAGCAGCGCTTTGTCTGCGGGAGAGCTCTCCTGCTGATAGAGCTACTGCCACTTGTTAGGGGTGGAAGATTTTTGGCCGTGGGAGAGCTCTCTCCCACCGACAAACAGCGGCTACACTGCATGCCTTTTAGCGGCATGGCTGTAGCGGCACAGCTGTGTCGTTAAAAGCTGTGTAGTGTAGACAAAGCCTAAGTCACAGCCTCCCTTTGGCTTCATTCCAAATGTCTCATCTGCCTGGTAATGTCCAGTTTACTGATCCGCCACATTTTTGGGAAACATTCTCATATAATCTTTATGCCACCCCATTGGCCCCAGACACTGACCTTTCTCGCTTTACAGTTCAGATCGCAGCGTTTCTAGGGCAGTGGTTTTCAACCTTTTTTTCATTTGCAGACGCCTACAAAATTTTGAATGGTGGTTCAGACCCCTTTGGAAATGTTAGACAGAGTCTGCAAACCTGACGGGGTCTGTGGTCCACAGGTTGAAAACCACTGCTCTGGGGGGAGAAGAGGGGGAGAGGTGAGAGTCCCCTGTCACATTTATGGGAATAACCCTTACATCAGTTAATGTAACTGGCCCAGACACTGACCTTTCTCGCTCTCCAGTTTAGATCGCAGTATCTCTAGAGGGAGAAAAGGGGGAGAGGTGAGATATCATTCAATCATGTTTATGGTGAGGTTCCTGTTATTGTTTATGAAGCTCTGCTGTAGTTATGCAATAGAGAAACTAATGGAGAGACACTGATAGGTTCATCTGTGGAGGTCCCTGCCCCCCTTCCTAGGCCAGCTCCTGAGTTTGTGGGTGGTGTCTGTCCCCTGATCCTAGTGACACATGGGAACAGCTCCCTGTAAGGCCAGGTTAGTTGGGTGGTGCCCTAGCTAAGAACAGGGTGGAGGTGTCTTTCTTTAGCTAGGGTTACCATCCGTCCGTATTTCCCCGGACATGTCCGGCTTTTGCATCTCTAAACAGCCGTCCGGGAGGAATTGGTAACAAGGTTAAAATGTCCGGGGTTTTTTTCTCCCTCGCCTTCCTCCCTCCCTTCCATGCAGAGTGCGGCTGCTGATTGGGCAGCTGGGCCAACTGACCCACTCCCATTGGCCTCCAGCAGCCAGAGCCCTCCCCTGCTCCCCCCTCCCTCTGTCTACTGCCCTGTGTAACACAAACCGACCCACCGGGCAGAGTATTTTGCAAACACGTGGAGCCAGAATGGTAAGGGGAGTCCGGGGGGGGGCAGTCAGGGAGCGGGGGAGTGTTGGATGGGTCCCCGGCCTCCACCTGCCAGCCCCCCTCCTTGCGTCCCGTCCCGTCCCCCCCCCGCCTGCCTCTCCCTTGTCTGCTGCCCCCAGGTCCTAGTGTCCCCCATCTACTAATGGGAAGACAGGCTGCCCTTACCCTGCCCTTCCACCCTAGCCCTGAGCCTCTCCAACGCCCCAAACCCCTCATCCCCAGCCCTCATCCCCCCACACCCTAATCCTCTGCTCCATCCCTGAGCCCCCTCCTGCATCATGAACCCCTCATCCTCAGACCCACAGCCCTCACCCCTGCATCCCCTCCTATCCCCAAACCCCCTCCCCACACCCCCCTCCTGCCCTCAAACTCCCTCCCAAAGCCTGCACCCCCTCCCTTTGCACTGCCTCCCACCCCCAAACTCCATCCCAGAGCCTGCACCCCTCACCCCCTCCTGCACACCCACCCCCTGCCCCAGCCCGGAGCCTGCACCCAGCACCCAAACTCTATCCCAGAACCTGCACCCTGCACCCCTCCTGCACCCTAATCCCCAGCCCAGGACCTGCACCCCAGACCTCCCCCCCCCACCCAACCCCCCTCCCAGAGCCTTAGGCAGGTGTGTGTGGGGGGGGGTTCTGGGCAACACCAAAATTTCTACAACCCTGCCACCCATGCGAGTGGATAAGGGTCGGGGCAGTCAGGGGACAAGAAGCAGGGGGGGTTAGGGTTCTGAGGGGGGCAGTCAGGGGGTGGGAAGTGGGAGGGAGTGGATGGGGGCGGGGCTAGGGCGGGACTCCCCCGTGTCCTCTTTTTTGATTGTGGAAATATGGTAACCCTATCTTTAGCTGGGTGCTCAGGTCAGCATGAGCCAGGGAGGGGTGTGTGGATGGGCCCCTACAGGCATCGCCTCTAAGATCAGCTCTTTCCCACGTGGAGCTCATCCATTTGGTGTCAGCCCTGGGGTACCAACACTGCTGAAAATGGAGGTCGCGTCATGTCTGCCAGTCACTGCTGAGCACAGCCTGAGCTAGAGCATCTTGTGCCCAGTGTGAGCAGCGTCTCAGAGCAGCCGTGCAAATCCTGAGTGTGTTTGTGTTATTACAGCATCCCAGCCACAGCTCACCAGGGCAGCTGGTACGGAGAATTCTCTGAAAGGCCCAGGGAACAAGACAGTGACAGTTAATTGTTTAGTGTTTGGAAATGAGCCCAGCATAGCTCTCTCTGGGCACATAGACAAACTTTACATACAACTCAAAATGAATGAATCCCTGTCACCTAAATGTGGACTCGACCCACATAATGTATCTGTTAAAGCCAGGAACTAAACCAGTTCACACCTAGTGGTGACAGTTCTGAAGGTACAATAGCCAGTTCCAACTTTCACAAGTAAACAGCACAGCTCCTCTCTGCTTCTCTGAATTACCTGCTTCCATCCCCACTGGGAAATCATTTGAACAGACATTTCCCCTTCCCAATTCTTCCGACACTTGCAAATTTCTACATAAAGTTCACTGCTCTTCAGGCGAGAAAACCCTCTGGGTGGGACTTTCACAGCAGCCTTGCAGGTTTGCACACTCGTGCCCATTCATTTAAACAAAAATTTAGTATTCAGACCCCTTAGGCAGCTTTGAAACCCTCAGCTCCCTATAAACTCACAGATCACTGAAGGCCAATATCTGCCCTTTGTGACCAGAGAAAAAACTACAGCTGAGCACTTATACTACAATAGAGAGTTCACTGCCCTGGTCCTGTAGCAGGATCTCAGGCTGAGCAAGGCCTGGTCTACACTAGGAGTTTATCTCGAATTTAGCAGCGTTAATCCAAATTAACCCTGCACCCGTCCACACAACGAAGCCCTTTACTTCGATGTAAAGGGCTCTTAATATCGATATCTGTACTCCTCCCCGACGAGGGGAGTAGCGCTGAAATCGGTATTGCCATTTCGAATTAGGGTTAGTGTGGCCGCAATTCAACGGTATTGGCCTCCAGGAGCTATCCCACAGTGCACCATTGTGACCTCTCTGGACAGCAATCTGAACTCGGATGCACTGGCCAGGTAGACAGGAAAAACCCTGCGAACTTTTGAATTACATTTCCTGTTTGCCCAGCATGCAGAGCACAGGTGACCATGCAGAGCTCATCAGCACAGGTAACCATGCAGTCCGAGAATCGAAAAAGAGCACCAGCATGGACCATACAGGAGGTACTGGATCTGATCGCCATATGGGGAGAGGATTCCGTGCTAGCAGAACTATGTTCCAAAAGACGGAATGCCAAAACATTTGAAAAAATCTCCAAGGGCATGATGGAGAGAGGCCACAATAGGGACTCACTACAGTGCCGCATGAAAGTTAAGGAGCTCAGACAAACCTATCAAAAAACAAAGAAGGCAAACGGTCGCTCCGGGTCACAGCCGCAGACATGCCACTTCTACGCTGAGCTGCATGCAATTCTAGGGGGGTCCGCCACCACTACTCCACCTCTGACCGTGGATTCCGAGGCGGGGGTAATCTCAGCCATGCCTGAGGATTCTGCGGACGGGGAAGAGGAGGAGGAGGAGGATGACGATGAGCTTGCGGAGAGCACACAGCACTCCGTTCTCCCCAACAGCCAGGATCTTTTTCTCAGCCTGACTGAAGTACCCTCCCAACCCCCAGACAATGAGGCCATGGAAGGGACCTCCGGTGAGTATACCTTTGTAAATATAAAACATGGTTTAAAAGCAAGCGTTTTTTAATGATTACTTTGCCCTGAGGACTTGGGATGCATTCGCGGCCAGTACAGCTACTGGAAAAGTCTGTTAACGTGTCTGGGGATGGAGCGGAAATCCTCCAGGGACATCTCCATGAAGCTCTCCTGGAGGTACTCCAAAAGCCTTTGCAGAAGGTTTCTGGGCAGTGCAGCCTTATTCCATCCTCCATGGTAGGACACTTGACCACGCCATGCTAGTAGCAAGTAATCTGGTATCATTGCCTGACAAAGCCTGGCAGCGTATGGTCCCGGTGTTTGCTGGCATTCAAGCAACATCCATTCTTTATCTCGCTGTGTTATCCTCAGGAGAGTGATATCGTTCATGGTAACCTGGTTGAAATACGGGAATTTAATTTAGGGAACAGAGGTGGCCGTTCCTACTGGGCTGTTTGCCTCTGGCTGAAAAGAAATCCTTCCCTGCAGTTTGCCAAGCGGGGGGGGG